>NC_059356.1:42234833-42297333 GCF_019703515.2 Myxocyprinus asiaticus | reverse complement strand
AGCTCCGATGAGGAGTTTGTCACACCGAAACGGGGCAACCATCACCATCAGACACGAGGCCGGAGGAAAGCGCGATCCGTGGGATTGAGGGGCAGAGGAAGAGGCAGAGGCAGGGGACGGCGGAGCACCGCGAGCGGGGTGGTGTACGATGACCACGAAAGCGATGAAGAGGACGAGGATGCGGTCAGTTTGCGATCGGAGGAGGACGACTACATCGCGGTTCCTCTGACGGATGAAGAAGAAGAAGAAGAAGAAGAGGAGGAGGCCATCAACGATGAATCGGACTACCTGGATGGACTGGACGAGGGGGATGAAGACGATGCCAGTTTCTGCACCGAGAGCAGCCACGGCAGCACTGCAGGTACACACACTTTACAGGTGTTCCGAACGACTGATCCATGTGTTGTGACGAGAGCTGCAAGCTGGAGAATGAAAGTTAAATGTGTGATCTCTCTTTGTTGACTGAAACACTCAAAATGGATCCTGGTGCTTTTCTCTGCTGGCAGAGGCCTCGGGTTTAGCTTTAGCTCTTAGCATGCGTGCTGTTTGACGTGTTAAATGTGCAATAAAGCAAATTATAAGGATAGAAAAGCATCTACAATCAAGTATTAGACTTGAAAAGTGTTTAACAGACAAAAGTGAGTTTCATCTGCAAATTATGTATTTTGCTAATGTTAGCCAGTTAGCTTATGACATCCAAACACATACAATAACATGTCTTTTAAATGTAAATCTCTCCTATTTGTCAAAGAAATGCATTTTTAATTCATCAACTAATTAATCATAGATAGCAATTAGGCCATTTGATAATAGTGTCAACATCTGAACACACTCTTAGTTGATTGGCCGGTCGTCTTGCTAAATGATCTCGCTTTGAACAGCCAATTTATTAATGAAATTATCTTAATACTACATAAACATTGTGATTAATGTGGGTTTAGTGTTATATTTAAGTGCTTCACTCACTATCCCTGCCCATTAGCATAAGTCTGTGGGTGCCTGACTGGGGTTTTGGAGCTCATGACAGGGCAGCGTGCGGCAGATTGTTTTGAAATCCAGCGCCAGTGCTGCTGCACCTGAGGCGGGGAGGAAGTTTCATATCGACCCACTAATGAGGCGAGCTCGCATATGACGTCCTAGTACCCATTATGACGTAGCTTTCAGAAGTGTCAGGGCTATATTGAATATTAACCCTCCCCTGGAGGGGTAATGAGAGTTGAAACGATTTTTGAGTGATGGATGATGCATGAGATTTAGAAGCAACCACATTTTTAAGTTAACATGGAATCAGATAGGTCTGCAACAAACGATTATTTTGATAATCGACTAATTTAGCGATTATTCTGCGATTATTCATTGGCACTTAACCGACTATTCAGCTTGTGCCTCGAGTTAAAAGGTTGAATTAAAAGTGCTTACTACCAATAAATAGGACAAAATCATCTTTTGAAAATACCTCTAAATGACATTGACTGTATTACAGGAAGAAAAGAAAATTCATCACAAAAACATCCTATTGCTATCAAGTGTTTTTGCATCGTTTTCCATTTAAATAATATATTCTACATAGTAAGGATGGAGTGTTACCATTTTTTCTCTTCCGTTTACGATACCTGAACTATCAGTATTGGCTGATCCCAATCCGACACCAGTGTTGTTTTTTTTTTTTTTATCCCCTTTTCTTCCAATTTGGAATGCCCAATTCCCACTGCTTGGTAGGTCCTCCTGGTGGTGCGGTTACTCGCCTCAATGCGGGTGGCGGAGGACAAGTCTAAGTTGCTTCCGCTTCTGAGACCATCAGTCTGCGCATCTTATCACGTGGCTCACTGTGCATGACACCACGGAGACTCCCAGTATGCGGAGGCTCATGCTACTCTCCGCGATCCACGCATAACTTATCACGCGCCCCATTGAGAGTGAGAACCCCTAATCGCGACCACGAGGAGGTTACCCCACGTGTCTCTACCCTACCTAGCAACCGGGCCAATTTGGTTGCTTAGGAGACTTGGCTGGAGTCACTCAGCACACCCTGGATTTAAACTCGCGACTCCAGGGGTGGTAGTCAGCGTCAGTACTCGCTGAGCTACCCAGGCCCCCAGTGTTGTTTTTTCTTAATGAGTTTAGAACATCTATAATTCACTGTGTGGAACTGATCTGGAGTGCTCTTTGTGTAAAGAAACAAAAACCTCTAACAATACATTATTGCATTATAATATAGGAAAACAAAAAATAATTACATAACTTTGTAGATTTGTTAACTAGTCTGCAGGATGCAGCAGCAAAAATAACAGTAATTCAAATGAAAGTCTTCAGTAGGAAATAAGCCAGTTATCTTTACACATTTTAACTTGTATCTGGACTTGGAAATGGTTTCAGATCTCTCTCTCTCTGTTATTTATTTTAGTTTTATTAGTAGATCAATCTTTTTTCAATCAGTAATTTTAGGAACCCAATTTTTTTGAATTGTAATTTCTAATAATAATAATAATTTGACCATACATTGGTAATACATTTCAGTTGTAATTTCTTAAGGCTTTTATTTTGAAAGTCCAGCGCTGAGCGCTCCAGGAAGTCTGTGTTGGAGTGTTTGTTTGTAGGCTAACTCACAGTAGTGTAATATGCTCCTCATTCAATATCTGGTCAAATGCTTGTCCGGTGACGTTCTCAATGCATGTTATAGGCAGACCGACCTATTGATCATCTACATCTGAGATTGAGTTTGTGTGGAGCGACCACATTGCACTGAGCAGGGCATCACAAGCCTCTGTGCTTGTTTGTGTGTGTGTCGGCACAGCAGCGCTCTTTCAGTAAAGCGTGGTGCCAGAGACTACTCAGCTGTGCTTTCTGACTGTATATTTATTATTAAACACAGCCTTTTGCAATTCACCAGGCTTTTGGATGACTGTAAGAGTCTGAATAAAATGCACGAGTTATATGAACTACTGTAATGGTGATTTGAAGGTTATTTATGTCATTATTTGAGCTTGACAGTAACGTCAATGACCAACATTCGGATTTGGATTGGGCTCGTCGGACCGATACCTGATCTGGGTTAAAAACGTCAGTATCGGATCAGTCCCATCCTTACTACGTATGTTCTATTATGTATAAAAATATTACATTCTCCGATAACAGATGTTTCTTCTGCAGTATAGCTCCTAAAGTAAATGAACTCTCTCTTCTAACTCACAAAATCCAAACTCTCTCCTTAATTGAGCTGCGTATCGCAGACTTCTTTACGATAAGGTACACACCGTGACAGATATTATGATTCAATATGTCGCAAGCCATTGCGTTTTCATATCAAGCCCAAAGTATACTTGGATTTTGACACTAACGGTCAGCGTGTGCATACAGTCGAACGCTAGCCTGTCAAAGTTTACTCCATCTCACTGTGCGCGCATACACAGGCAGTTGGCGCATGCACGCTACGACTGCTATAAGACACCGGACTATTTCGCTTCAGGAGTTTAGACCCATAAAGATGTCTTTATAGCCTGTCAGACTTGAGTTAAACAAATGCAAATATGTCATGACCTCCTCGCATGCTCTCCTGACGTGCACATCCACTGATGTTGTTTTTACATTCGTCTCATGTTGTTTACCTGCAATTACATCTTCTAGCACTTCTTCGTGACAGCAACAGCTCACAAGCTCAATGGTGAGTGTTGCCACCTTGTGGACACTAATTAGTGCAAATAATTCCAGACGCGTGCGCATTCTGCGCGTTCAAAGACACGTGTTTAGACAAATCTGGCTGCAGATTCAGTGCTCGAGCACTCTGCTGATGACGAGATTTGCTTCATCTGTCCTGTATGCAGATGTCTGACCGATTTGACCACACGGAGAAATGGCTTAATTAATTTTTTGTGGCGATCAACATTACGCCACAAATGCTGTCGATTGAGCTTAACTTGTTTTGAACACAGAATATTCCTTTAAAGATTCATCAGTGCACTTTAGATGTTCGATTACAATTCAGAGGGTAACAATTCGATTACAAAACGATTCTCAATGCATCACAATTCAGTATATGCGCGTCTGACTATTTTTTGCTAGCATCTCACTCTTGTCTCTGGCTTGCACATAAGTCGTGCCACTGCGCTGCCGTGGTTTAAATTGATCTCCGAATCGATTCAGAATTTGAGAATTGATTCCGAATCTCTGGAGAAAGAATCGCAATGCATCGGAGAATCTTTTTTTTTTTTTTTCTCCCACGCCTAGTTCACATTATTCTGAAGAAAGATAAACATTTGTCTGCATAATCTTTTATCAAAATGTAATAATTTTCTCCACCTCTGAAACAACATTCCTTTTCGGGTGACATCACCAAGGCTTGTTGTTAGTGCCCGACCAATATATCGGTCGGCCGATATTAGCCTTTCACCGATATATCGGTATCGGCGTATATTTTACCGATATGCGCTGATATGAAAACGTTTTTTTCAGAACATATAATGCAGAAAACAATGCTTTAGAATTGGTGTCATTACGTAGTTTGTCCAGCAGAGCACGCTCCGACTCCATTGTTTACAAAGCTGACTCTGAGCTGACGGTGGTTCTGCAGACAGGGCAGAGTTAAACGGTGTGGATTTGAGTGGTCTCTTCTCGTTAAATTGCTAAATAGTTTGTGAAATACATACTGGAAAGTTAATAAAAAAATTACCCCATCATTTTATGTAACTAATATAACGTTAACCCTGTCCCTAACAACCATGTCACTCATGTTTATCACATCTGTTTGCTGTTAGCTAGCTATATTTTGTCAGTGCAGTAAGTAATGTAGCAGATTGAAAGGTAAATATCAGAGCATTTTTTGCAACTCAGCAGACAACGGTGCGGTGGTGGATTGTGTGTAGTGAGTGTTGATTTCATGCTTTGCTGTTACCTAGTTGGTGAGACACAATGCTGGAAAGTAAATAAAGTCCATCTTTTGCTCTCCGTGGTAACAAGCTTACAGCTAACTAGCTAACCACATAGCTACTTTCATACCTTGTCAGCGTGTAAACATGTATTCACCAAACTGTTTTGTTCAGGATTCACAGTTTGGTACCCCCTTCAACCGAACAATTCCAGTCTTTGCATTTATAAAATGTAATATTTAAAATCTGGTTTTCCAGACATTAAAATATGATACGTAATAATCGTAGATTTAATAAATAGTATATTTGCGCTGTGTAAATAATAATATATAGGAACTGTATCTAAAATAAATGAGGGGCGATAAATACTAATACAGCAGGCTGGAAAAATAGACATTTATTCATTTTAATATCCTATATATATATATATATATATATATATATATATATATATATATATATTGAATGTGTTGAAACTTGACACCGGGCGACGCACCCTAAAAACGGCACCGTTAGTACGGTTTCATGCTGAGAGCCCCTTAAAAGTATGTTTTTTTTTTTTTTTTTTTTTTTTTTTTTTCTCTCTCATAAATGTAAATGCCAACATCATATTTGTCGAAAGGACTGATGCCTGTCAACCAAAACATGAGCTCATTGATGTCATTAAATGAGTCTGCTTTTTTATTCCACCTGTTACTCCTGGTCGGAGGCTGCCATAAATATTTAGTTTATATGTAGGGTGACGTCTTACATAAATGTAATGGTGCAACGCTCAAATATTTAGTAGAGCGTAAATTGTGACTTAGTGCCCATTTACACCACAACTAGGCTAAGTTGTTACGTACATATAGCTGGTGCAACCGGCCCCTGATGTTTATTTAGCTATTTATTTTTTTTTGAATTTATTCTAAAATTCAGCGTTTGACATATACTAAACACACAGTACTGATGTTAATTAAGCTATTTATTTTATTTGTATTTATTCTTTATTTTAATGGTGGGTAATCGACTTATACAGTACTAATTTTTATTTTATTTTATTCTTTATTTAAATGGTCAGCAATTGACTTATACTAACAGTACTGATGTTTGTTAAGCTATTTATTGTATTTTTATTTATTCTTTATTTTCTCAGTGTTCATTTCTAGAATTTGTTGACAATGTATAATAATAATGTCAAATGTTCTTGATAAAAATATTTAAGAAAGCAGCCTTCTGAGTACCTTTGCATAGTCATATCGGTGCACAATCCACATAGAAAAGGTCTGTTTTCATTCCAGCTCAAAAATTTGCTATATCGGTCACCATATTGGTAATCGGTGAATTCCCCCCCTCTAAAGTCGGTATCGGTCTCAAAATCCCATATCGGTCGGGCTCTACTTGTTATTTTTCAAATGTCACCTCTGACCACCTGTCACATTGAGACTACTTTTCAAGACCCAGTCAGTTCCCAATGGATGAAATTAAGTCCCTCCCAAATGATTAGTTCTCATTGAATATTATCAAAGTAAAAAGGGTTACGAATGTTGTTTCATGTTGATTTGAATTTGCACAGCAATCCTACCCGTCCAATCAAAACTAATTCCGGTTCTTTTTGCTTAGTAGGTCGGAGAAGGCCAAGACCAAGACGGCCACCTTCTCCTATTCTGGAGCAGAAGGAGATTCCTCTTTTGAAGTTGCCCAGTTCTTCTGAGGACCTTCTCATTCCCAATGAACAGCTTCTCAACGCATCGGCTGTTTACGAGGTCCTCCGCAGCTTTAGCACCGTCTTGCGCCTGTCTCCATTCCGCTTCGAGGACTTTTGCGCTGCTCTAGTTGGACAGGAGCAATGCACGTTAATGGCAGAGACACACATCTCTCTCCTAAAAGCTATCTTACGGGAGGAGGACACCTCCAACACTACCTTTGGACCAGCTGACCTTAAAGACAGTGTCAACTCCACTCTCTACTTCATTGACGGGATGACCTGGCCAGAGGTGGTGCGCGCATACTGCGAGAGTGACCCGGAATATCATCATGTTCTCCCTTACCTAGAGGGTGAAGAATACCCGTTCAGCCCTTTGGAGAGCAAAGTCAAGGTCCTGCAGTTCCTGGTGGACCAATTCCTCACCACCAACCTCGCCCGTGAGGAGCTGATGTCCGAGGGGGTTGTTCAATATGATGACCACTGCCGGGTGTGCCACAGACTGGGCGATCTGCTCTGCTGCGAGACCTGTTCGGCGGTGTATCACCTGGAGTGTGTGAAGCCTCCTCTGGAGGAGGTGCCTGAGGATGAGTGGCAGTGTGAGATTTGTGTAGCGCACAAAGTTCTCGGTGTAACCGACTGTTTGACAGAGTTTCAGAAGAGCCGACCGTACATCCGGCAGGAGCCCATTGGTTACGACCGGCATCAAAGAAAATACTGGTTTCTCAACCGGAGGATTGTTGTGTGAGTATTTACATTTTGCCTGCAAACTGCAGAGAATCTGGCAATTCTATAAAGTTTAAAATTTTTTGTTTTTTTTTTTTGTTTTTTTTTTTAGAAACATAAAGTATGAGTCACATTTGGCCTTTCTAAAGCAAAAAATAATTACTAAATGGTCACTTTTAAAGGGATTGTACACCCAAATATAAAAATTCTCACATCATTTACTCACCATCATGCCATTCCAGATATGAATTACTTTCTTTTTTCTGCAGAACAAAAATGAAAAATTAGAAGAATATTTCAGCTCTGTTGGTCTATACAATGCAAGTGAATGGTGACCAGAACTTTGAAGATCCAAAAATGCACAAAGGCAGCATAAAAGTAATCCATATGACTCCAGTGGTTTTATCCATGTCTTCAGAAACGATATGATAGGTGTGAGTGAGAAACAGATCAATATTTAAGTCCTTTTTTACTCTAAATCTCCACCTTTTACCAGCCCCAACCAGTAGGATGCGGTATGCACGAAGAATGCGAATCGCCAAAAAAACAAAAGAATGTGAAAGTGGAGATTTATAGTTAAAAAAGGACTTAAATATTTATCTGTTTCTCACCCACACCTATCATATAGCTTCAGAAGTCTTGGATTAAACCACTGGAGTTGTATTAATTACTTTTATGCTGCCTTTATGTGTTTTTTGGAGCTTCAGATTTCTGGCCACCATTCACTTGCCTTGAATGGACCTATAGATCTGCAATATTCTTAAAAGTTTTTGTTTGTGTTCTGCAGAAGAAAGAAAGTCATACACATCTGGGATGACATGAGGGTGAGTAAATGAGAGAATTTTCATTTTTGGGTGAATTATCCCTTTAAGCAGTTGGATACGAGTAATCAATTATCATTTAATTTCATTCATGCATTCATTAATATTGCATCTTTGTGAATGAATATTCTTTTTCGTCACACTTTGAACTTTTAGATTTAGATACTAACGATTGTTTAGCTTAAATCCTGACAATAGATTGTTCTTCACATATATAGAAAAAAAATTAAAAGACTTCCCCAAATTTTACCTACTTTTTACCTCACCACTTTCGTCAGTTTTTCTTTTTGTATTTAATAATTTCACCTTAGCTTTTTAAACATAAATATGGTTGAAACCCTTGCAACCCCACAGTTTGCATGTTTTTTCTGCACCAGTTGCAAAAAAAAATATAGTCTGTTTGCAAACAAGTTTATCAATCACTGCCCCTCTCCGCCATTGGTCATTCAAACAGAGAGCCCCGCCTCAAAGCCACACTTTTGCACGCGTTTTTTTTTTCCACACTGGGCATGTTTACTGTGGTCCGAATCAGAGCGCGATTGTTCCCGGTGCCCCCCGCAGTGCTGGTCTGGTTTCAGACTCACGTGTGATTCTGTCGAACCTCGGTGCTTTTCCGCCATCACAAATGTGCACATGATGGAGAACATAACGCGGGTTGCTATATTTGTGGGTTTTTTTTTATTAATGATGTGTCATTATGCACACCAGAGTGATCGACGCTTGTGCCTCTTTATGCATGCCGTAATTCAGCAATTGCTCATGTCCAGGAGAAGGCGACTATAGCTGATCACTCTTCTCTGTCCCTCAATGTTCCCCTGCCACTCATGGTGCACGAGTGTGTTTGTTTTTGTTCAACTGGTGATATCATAATGCTTAAATAGGCAAAAATGCATGCGCAAGTTATTTTATTTCCTGAACGAGTGCAGACCCGAGCACAGGTTGCTTTCCCACTTATGCGAACCATGCCACAGTTTCATTGCAGCCGAACTCTGACCACCTCCTACAGGTAGTCTCGGGTTCGGTACCATGGTCTGCTCCCCGGTCCGCAAAACAGCTTTCACATTACAAACCATACCTTAGAAAAAATAACTTTTCATGCGAACCGTGCTCTGTTTTGGACTAAACTGCCAGAGTGAAGGCCCCCTTAGTTGAGCCAATGTTGCTGTGTCAGGCTGATTGGGTTGCGGCCTAACGCTTCTTGGGGCCGCTCTAAACATGAATGGCTTACTTGTATCTAGTTGTCTCTGTACATTAAGCTGGGAGAGAAGGAAGTATTTTAACATCAGCTGTAAACTCTGTGCTTTGATGCATTTCAGGGAGGAGGATGGAGAGGATGAGAATAAGACCTGGTACTACAGCACTAAAGTCCAGCTGGGTGAGTTGATAGAGGTTCTGGATAAAAGCTTCTGGGAGAGCGACCTCTGTTCTGTGCTGGAGGAGATGAGAGAGGAGATCCACTCCCACATGGATGTCACAGAAGAGCTCACTAACAAGGCCCGTGGGAATAGCAAAGCATACCTCACTGTTGCTAATGGTAAGAGAAGTGTACTCATACAAACTCACATTCACATTTTTATTAGGATCTTGCGAATACATGTTCCTTTGCATGTGCAGAATGAAACAACCATGAATTATTCCTAAATTTTGGTTTTAGCCAATTTTATATCATTTTAGTTGAACTAGTTTTTTATTTATTTTATTTATCCCCTTTTCTCCCCAATTTGGCATGCCCAATTCCCACTGCTTACTAGGTCCTCGTGGTGGCGCGGTTACTCGCCTCAGTCTGGGTGGCGGAGGACAAGTCTCAGTTGCCTCCGGAGATAGTCAATACATGCATCTTATCAAGTGGCTCGTTGTGCATGACACCGCAGAGACTCCGCATGTGGAGACTCATGCTATTCTCTGCGATCCACGCACAACTTGCCACGCGCCCCATTGAGAGCGAGAACCACTAATCGCGACCACGAGGAGGTTATCCTATGTGACTCTACCCTCCCTAGCAACCGGGCCAATTTGGTTGCTTAGGAGACCTGGCTGGAGTCACTTAGCACACCCTGGATTCGAACTCGCGACTCCATGGGAGGTAGTCAATACTCGCTGAGCTACCCAGGCCCCCTTTAACTAGTTTTCTAAATTAGTTTTAATTAAGCTTAGAATAAAATACATTTACATTTATGCATTTCAGCAGGTGCTTTTATCAAAAAGTAATTTACAATGCATTTAAAGTATGCTTTTTTAAAAATGCATTTAAATTCAGGTGCTTTTATGCACATTTAATGGATGAATTTGATCAGTCCCATGACTTGGACATGAACCCATGACTTTAGCATTGCTTGTGCAATTCCCTGCTAGTTGAGCTTCTTGAACAATATATTGCCCTCCTCTAATGAGGCATATACATATTACATATTGCAGTACATACAGTATAATGCTAAACATATTGCAATTCTTCGTAATGTTTTAAAGATTAGAAAATTAATTTTGGATAGTTTTGCTTTGGTTACAGTTGTAGTCAGAAGTTTACATACACTTAGGCTGAAGTCATTAAAACTGATTTTTTTAACCATTCCACAGATTTAATTTTAGCAAACTATAGTTTTGGCAAGTCGTTTAGGACATCTACTTTGTGCATGACACAAGTAATTTTTCCAACAATTGTTTACAGATTGTTTCACTTTTAATTGACTATATCACGATTCCAGTGGGTCAGAAATTTACATACACTAAGTCAACTGTGCCTTTAAGCAGCTTGGAAAATTCCAGAAAATGATGTCAAGCCTTTAGCCAATTAGCTTCTGATAGGAGTTGTATTGAATTGGAGGTGTACCTGTGGATGTATTTTAAGGCCTACCTTCAAACTCAGTGCCTCTTTGCTTGACATCATGGGAAAATCAAAATAAATCAGCTAAGACCTCATAAAAACAATTGTGGACCTCCACAAGCTTGGTCCATCCTTGCGAGCAATTTCCAAACACCTGAAGGTACCACGTTCATCTTTACAAAAATAGTACGCAATTATAAACACTATGGGACCACGCATCCATCATACCGCTCAGGAAGGCGACGCATTCTCTCTCCTAGAGATGAACGTAGTTTGGTGCGAAAAGTGCAAATCAATCCCAGAACAACAGCAAAGGACCTAGTGAATATGCTGGAGGAAACAGGTAGACAAGTATCGATATCCACAGTAAAAGTAGCCCTATATCGACATAACATGTAAGGCTGCTCGGCAAGGAAGAAGCCACTGCTCCAAAACCACCATAAAAAAGTCAGACTACAGTTTGCAAGTGCACATGGGGACAAAGATCATATTTTGGGGGAAATGTCCTCTGGTCTAATGAAACAAAAATTTTACTGTTTGGCCATAATAACCATTGTTGTGTTTGGAGGAAAAAGGGTGAGGCTTGCAAGCCGAAGAACACCATCCCAACCGTGAAGCATGGGGGTGGCAGCATCATGTTGTGGGGGTGCTTTGCTGCAGGAGGGACTGGTGTACTTCACAAAATAGATGGCATCATAAGGAAGGAAAATTATGTGGATATATTGCAGCAACATCTCAAGACATCAGCCAGCGTGTTAAAGCTCAGTTGCAAATGGGTCTTCCAAATGGACAATGACCCCAAGCATACCTCCAAAGTTGTGGCAAAATGGCTTAAGGACAACAAAGTCAAGGTATTGGATTACCCATCACAAAGCCCTGACCTCAATCCAATAGAAAATTTGTGGGCAGAACTGAAAAAGCATGTGTGAGCAAGGAGACCTACAAACATGACTCCGTTACACCAGTTCTGTCTGGAGGAATTGGGCCAAAATTCCAGCAACGTATTGTGAGAAGCTTGTGGAAGGCTACCCAAAACATTTGACCCAAGTTAAACAATTTAAAGGCAATGCTACCAAATACTAACAAAGTGTATGTAAATTTCTGACCCATTGGGAATGTGATGAAAAAAATAAAAGTTGAAATAATTCTCTCTACTATTATTCTGACATTTCACATTCTTCATTTTTTTGTGATTAACATTTTTAATTGATTCATATAGACAACAAAGAAAAGCAAAACATATATACAGAATCAACATTTAACCCCCACTATTACCCCTTCCAATCCCCAACCCCACCCTGACCCTCAACAGTATCCCTGTGGTCACACATGATTATAGACACACACACACACAAATGAAAATGTGTGTGTGTGTGTATATATATATATATATATATATATACAGGTGCATCTCAATAAATTAGAATGTTGTGGAAAAGTTCATTTATTTCAGTAATTCAACTCAAATTGTGAAACTCGTGTATTAAATAAATTCAATGCACACAGACTGAAGTAGTTTAAGGCTTTGGTTCTTTTAATTGTGATGATTTTGGCTCACATTTAACAAAAACCCACCAATTCACTATCTCAAAAAATTAGAATATGGTGACATGCCAATCAGTTAATCAGCTCAAAACACCTGCAAAGGTTTCCTGAGCCTTCAAAATGGTCTCTCAGTTTGGTTCACTAGGCTACACAATCATGGGGAAGACTGCTGATCTGACAGTTGTCCAGAAGACAATCATTGACACCCTTCACAAGGAGGGTAAGCCACAAACATTCATTGCCAAAGAAGCTGGCTGTTCACAGAGTGCTGTATCCAAGCATGTTAACAGAAAGTTGAGTGGAAGGAAAAAGTGTGGAAGAAAAAGATGCACAACCAACCGAGAGAACCTCAGCCTAATGAGGATTGTCAAGCAAAATCGATTCAAGAATTTGGGTGAACTTCACAAGGAATGGACTGAGGCTGGGGTCAAGGCATCAAGAGCCACCACACACAGACGTGTCAAGGAATTTGGCTACAGTTGTCGTATTCCTCTTGTTAAGCCACTCCTGAACCACAGACAACGTCAGAGGCGTCTTACCTGGGCTAAGGAGAAGAAGAACTGGACTGTTGCCCAGTGGTCCAAAGTCCTCTTTTCAGATGAGAGCAAGTTTTGTATTTCATTTGGAAACCAAGGTCCTAGAGTCTGGAGGAAGGGTGGAGAAGCTCATAGCCCAAGTTGCTTGAAGTCCAGTGTTAAGTTTCCACAGTCTGTGATGATTTGGGGTGCAATGTCATCTGCTGGTGTTGGTCCATTGTGTTTTTTGAAAACCAAAGTCACTGCACCCGTTTACCAAGAAATTTTGGAGCACTTCATGCTTCCTTCTGCTGACCAGCTTTTTAAAGATGCTGATTTCATTTTCCAGCAGGATTTGGCACCTGCCCACACTGCCAAAAGCACCAGAAGTTGGTTAAATGACCATTGTGTTAGTGTGCTTGACTGGCCAGCAAACTCACCAGACCTGAAGCCCATAGAGAATCTATGGGGTATTGTCAAGAGGAAAATGAGAAACAAGAGACCAAAAAATGCAGATGAGCTGAAGGCCACTGTCAAAGAAACCTGGGCTTCCATACCACCTCAGCAGTGCCACAAACTGATCACCTCCATGCCACGCCGAATTGAGGCAGTAATTAAAGCAAAAGGAGCCCCTACCAAGTATTGAGTACATATACATTAAATGAACATACTTTCCAGAAGGCCAACAATTCACTAAAAATGTTTTTTTTATTGGTCTTATGATGTATTCTAATTTTTTGAGATAGTGAATTGGTGGGTTTTTGTTAAATGTGAGCCAAAATCATCACAATTAAAAGAACCAAAGCCTTAAACTACTTCAGTCTGTGTGCATTGAATTTATTTAACACACGAGTTTCACAATTTGAGTTGAATTACTGAAATAAATGAACTTTTCCACAACATTCTAATTTATTGAGATGCACCTGTGTGTATGTATATATATATATATATATATATATATATATATATATATATATATATATATATATATATATATATATATAAAAAATCACACAGATTTAAAACTAAACTTCTCTCTCCACTGCCCCTCCCCAAGAGCCCTCCAAAAACGCCAAATAGCTACCCCATTTTCCCATCAAATGAATCCCAACTTCCCAGCCGTCTACATGACTCTTCCTCGAAAGCCGCCACCCTCCCCATCTCCGTGCACCATTCTTGAAATGAGGGTGCTGCAGCCAACTTCCATCCCCTTAAAACAATTTGTCTGCCGATCATGACACTGGTTAGAACCCAATTTTTATGTGTTTATCTCCTATATTGATGACCGCCCCATCTCCTGAAATACAGAGTCTGGGGCAAAATGAAATTTGAGTGCCCAATACATCACACATAAAACTCTGAACCTTCAACCAAAATTCTTGGATCTTAACACACCACCAAAAAACATGGGTTGTGTTTCCATCTTCTGATTGGCATCGCCAGCAGGTGGGTGTGTCTTTAAGACCAAGCCTATACAATCTAGAGGGGGTCCAATAGAATTAATGTAAAATCTTAAATTGCATAAGACGCACCCTTGCATCACTAGATGCAGACTTGACGTTTTTTTTAGAATCCTAGCCCACACTTCCTCCTCCAATACCAAGTTTAAATCTTTCTCCCATAATCTCTTGACAAAGGTTAAAGCTCCATCCCCCAGACTCTGAATTAGCAGGGAGTAATACACTGATGCCTCATGACCTTTTCCAAAAGCAATAATCATCACTCCCAGAGTATCTGTCTCTTTAGGGGGGTGTATGCTACTCCCAAAAATTGTACAGAGTAGATGGCGCAGCTGTAAATACCTAAAGAACTGAGATCTGGGAATCCCAAAATGTCTCAGCACTCCACTTTCATATAGGTCATTGAGTATATTAACCTCCCTCACAAGCCACTCTGACCAGCAGAAAGGGGACTTATACATAATTTGGGGTTCAGCCATATGCTCGAGGCAACATTTAAATAAATGTCCGAATTAAACACTTTGGACACTTTTGTCCATACCGAGTGCAAATGCGAGATAACGGGGTGTAACTTAACTTTTCCGATTAGTTTGATAGGCTTTGCAATGACGAAAAAGGGCAAGAAATTCCTGTTCAATACAAAACCAGGGAGGGGCTCTCTTAGGTGGAAGCGACCAATGAGCCAAATGTTTGAGACCGAATGCATAATAATATGCATAATGCATAAAGAATGTATGACATGTAAAGCTGGCACTTATGTGTCAGTTGCTAATAAAGGTGCAAGTGATTTAGAAGCGCACATTAGCTCTGCGAAGCATAAAGGGTCAGCAAAAGGTGAAAGTTCATCAGGTAAATTAACGGACTACTTTTTGTGACCAGGTAAAATTATCACATTGCTTCATTTTCCATGGCCATTCAAAATAATAGTAATAGTAAATGAAGGTACACTCATGGCATCAAATATTTTATTTTAGTACATGGACATTCAAAAGAATGTTGGAAATTTTTATTTATATATATATATATATATATATATATATATATATATGTTATGCTAATAGAGTGTCTTTTTCACTGTATTAAAGTTTGCATTCATAGTAACACTGTTTTTTGTTGCAGAATAATGCCCTGCAGTGCACACTTTGTTTCTTGTACATTTGTTTGTGTTTAAGAGAAGATGATTTAATAAAATCTTGAAATATTAATGAGACAAGGTTTTTAATATTTATTTTGGGTTAATTAATTGTTATATTAATCAAGTAATAATTATAAAAAATCTTTAGAATAATCGGCAAATTAGTCGTTAGATTAGTCGACTAATCGGAAAAATAATTGTTAGATTAATCAATAAAAAAATAATCGTTTGGTGCAGCCCTAGTGATTAACCAGTTTAACACCATGACGCACATTTTATGCAATAAACGATTAAGTGTTGGCATTCTCATTTTATGGTGGTGGAAAACGGGAATGTACTGTTTGACAGCAGTTGTGTATGTTTTAATATTGTTAATAGTAACTTCTGCAAATTATGTTGTACTAGTCGCATATCTGTAATGAATGCCTTCTATTTGGATAATCTCTACTCTGGATTTTTATTGCTGCACCACACAAACAAATGGGCTGTTTTATTTGCTTGTTTGGCTGTGCTCAGACAGTCAATTGTTTGATTTTGAAGTCAAATTTATTACTGGTTCATATTTAGTTGTTCTGATCTGTTATTTTAAAGGAATATTCAGGGTTCAATACAAGTTAAGCTCAATCGACAGCATTTGAGGGATAGTGTCTATTACAACAAAAATAAATTTCGATTCATCCCTACTTTAATAAAAAGCAAAAATATGGGTTACAGTGAGGCACTTACAATAGAAGTCAATGGGGCCAATCTGTAAATGTTAAAATACTCTCTGTTTCAAAAGTATAGCCACAAGACATAAACAGTATGCGTGTAAACATGATTTTAGTGTGATAAAATAGCGTACTAACCTTTCCTGTGTAAAGTTAGATCCAATTTTACAACTTTGTTGCCATGATGACATAACGCTTTAAACCCTAAAGCGACTTTTAAAAATGTCTATTTATACAAATTTACGCACAAATAAAGTGCAAGTTTTAACAGAATAATTAATGTAAGTGCTTTTATCAAATTATAAGCTTCACGTTTCTGCCTTTAAATCCTCAAAAAATTGGCCCCATTCACTTCCACTGTAAGTGCCTCACTGTAACCTCGATTTTAGTTTTGTTGTTTTTTTTAAAGAAAAGGAGGGACGAGTCTGAAATATTTTCTGTGGTAATCAACATTATGCCACAAATGCTGTCGATTTAGCTTGACAGGTATAGAACCTGGAACATTCCTTTAAAGAGAGTGGCCAAAGTGTTGCCTCAACCAACAAGTTTTCTGATTGGTAGTGTAACGGGAGCCAGCAGATAGATAGCTGTGCAATATGTATAAACTTCACTCTCCTGACCTCAAGAGGTGCACTAGTGAATGACGTTAGAGGCTGTAGCCTTTAGCCTCCTTGTTAGCGCACCTGCCTCCCATGCCGGAGATGGCGGTTCGAGTCCCGTACGGAGCGGGTAGAACAGGAGCGTCACAATGGTGCCGTGACCCGGATGGGAGTGAGGATTGGGGGGGTGAGTGTAAAGGGAGCCAGCTGATGGATAGCTGTGCAATATGAATAAACCTCACTCTCCTGACCTCAAGAGGTGCACTAGCGAATGACACTAGAGGCTGTAGCCTTTAGCCTCCTTGTTAGCGCACCCACCTCCCATGCCGGAGATGCCGGTTCGAGTCCCGTACGGAGCGGGTAGTACAGGAGCGTCACATTAGCACTATTCCTAGTGTTAATTTGTGTTTGTTTGCCCAAATCCCATGTTGTCTATAGTAGTGATATTGCTATCCGGTCAAAAAAATAACTTTTTGCCACACCTGGCAGCGAATTCAGAAAATTTTCAGGCCACGAATGTTTTATCCTAGCAAAACTGTATTTTGTATTACAGGGCTCGACAATAAGGACTGCTCGATGGCCCAGGGCCAGTGTGCGAGAGGTTCGGGCCAGTTGCAAGAACTGCCACTTGCCCGATCGGGCCAGTGCTGCATTCATAATGTTAGTGTTAGCAGACAACAAGAGAGAGAGCACAAAAAATACAAGGAACGAACAAAGTCTTCTAACCGAGCACTCGGAGACAAGAGAGTGTGATTATATATAGCTCGCAAAGATGCGCGTGCACATAATATACTGGACGCGGCGAGGCACAGTCGCGTGAGCGCACGAGCGTGCAGACACTGAGCGCGCTCTCCTAGAACTGTCCTCACTCTTTTCCAGGTGTCTTAGCAGCAGCAATTACCAATGTGTAGAAAAGGAAAATTTCAGGAATTTCGCAGTGGGATTGCACGTGCTGCGCAACATTTTAAGTATCCCTGCACATTTTTCACAGTGCGTGAAATTGCCTCATTTTTTCAATTTAACATGTTGGTGTAAATTAGTAATCCACACATTGGAACACAAGAAATCAACAGTTTATTTATGTTGGACTGTTTATCTCCGTGCAGCGTAGACACTGTTTAATGTGCACGTGCACTCGCAAATGGACAGAGTGCAAGTATTGTTCCACAGAAGAAGAAAAAAACAGCCATCCTCATAACACACCTGTTTCTTTTCTCATTTCTGTAGCCTACAGGTATTTTCTGTCTGTGCTTTGAGTATCAGTCAGTTTTGGTCTTGTTTGGGTTGTCTACAGTGCATCCGGAAAGTATTCACAGCGCTTCACTTTTTCCACATTTTGTTATGTTACAGCCTTATTCCAGAATGGATTAAATTCATTATTTTCCTCAAAATTCTACAAACAATACCCCATAATGACAACACAAGATAACAAAGGAGTGGCTACAGGACAACTCTGTGAATGTCCTTGAGTGGCCCAGCCAGAGCCCAGACTTGAACCCGATTGAACATCTCTGGAGAGATCTGAAATTGGCTGTGCACCGACACTCCCCATCCAACCTGATGGAGCTTGAGAGGTCCTGCTAAGAATGGGAGAAACTGCCCAAAAATAGGTGTGCCAATCTTGTAGCATCATACTCAAAAAGACTTGAGGCTGTAATTGGTGCCAAAGGTGCTTCAACAAAGTATTGCGCAAAGGCTGTGAATACTTATGTACATGTGATTTTTTTCGTTTTTTATTTTTAATAAATTTGCAAAGATTTCAAACAAACTTCTTTCACGTTGTCATTATGGGGTATTGTTTGTAGAATTTTGAGGAAAATAATGAATTTAATCCATTTTGGAATAAGGCTGTAACATAACAAAATGTGGAAAAAGTGAAGCGCTGTGAATACTTTCCGGATGCACTGTAGATAAGGGCTGATATTCACCTACTGTAAATTACACATCACAACTTAGAAACAAGGTCGCCTATCTCATGAATTCTCATGTTTGATTATATTCAGCTAATAATCAAATCTTTAACTCAGTGATTAAATCTTTGATCCTGCTTGTGAAAACACTACACATGAACCAGAAGTTGACAGCATGACTAAACGGGTGACCGAAAAAACCATTCTTTGCTTCACAGAACTCTTCACTTAAAAACACTTGTAAATGGCAAGACGGCTGAGGTTAATATGATGTATTTATGAATTTGTATCTGTAATGCACTAATATGAGGTTACATAAGGCATAAATAATAAATTATATGCAAATTATAAATGTGATTCAATTTTGGGGGAAATTGTCTTAAAATACAGATACAAAAATATTTTGCTTCGACACATTATTTTAAAGCCATGATGGTAAAAACAGCTATTTTTCATTTTTGTGTTGGGGCCAGTGGAAATTTTGGCAGGGCAAGTAAAAATCTGAAGCACTGGCCCAACTGGGCCAGTAGAAAAATCCTTAGCGTTGAGCCCTGCATTAGAGCAAACAGCTTTGGAATCATTTGTTTTTATCGTGCATGTTTAACGTAAACAGCACAGCTAAAAGTTAATCAATTGACAACTGAAAAACTTTGTTTTTCTGTTTCAAAAGTGGCTTTTTCTTTGCAGTTTTTCCCATAAGGCCTGCACCCCTAATATTAACTATCAATATAATATTAATTAATTAATAAGACATGCCAGTCTATTGTATACTGTGGCAACTCAAAAAAACAAACACAAAGACAATGTTAAGCTTCACTTAATGAACCAAATAGCTTTCAGCTGTGTTTGATATAATGGCAAGTGATTTTCTAGTACCAAATTAGCAGTTTTGCATGATTACTCAAGGATAAGGTGTTAGAGTGATGGCTGCTGGAAATGGGGCCTGTCTAGATTTGATCAAAAATGACTTTTTTTAAATAGTGATGGTGCTGTTTTTTAGATCAGTAATGTCATGACTATACTTTGTGATCAGTTGAATGCCACTTTGGTGAATTAAAGTACCAGTTTCTTTCCATAAGAGCAAAATTATGTTATATATAATATACACACACACACACACACAATTTGTATTGATTTTAATCACTTACGTTGCCTACAAAATCGAGGGTTTGGCTAGTGTGTTTACGTTGCAAATAAAAAAAAAAAAAAAAAAAAAAAAAAAGCACTGGCCAGTGATTTTATTTATGTGCCAAAACCACGTTGTGCTCACATTTGGTGCTAGCTATCTCTCAGGACATGCATAATAGTCTTTGTGCATAATGCATTAATTGGTTTCTTACAGACCTTTTTGACTGGAATATTTTTCTTCTGCTTTTCTCCAGATGTGATCTTGGACCGTCTGAAAGCCAAGCAGGAGGCGGAGCTTGAGGAGCTGAAGCGACGGGCAGCGGAAGAGGCTGAGAAGGCCAGACAGGATTCTGAATCAGGGTCTGGCGAACCAGGCGTGACCGATATGAAGACCCCTGCAAATGGATCGTTTCCACAGCAAGACTCCAGTAATGGAAATGCATCGAGCGATCATACTTCTGCAAACAGTGAGACGTGCAGAAATCTCTCTATGCTTCTAACAGCTGTATTCACAAAATATTGTTTCTTTTTTTTATGTAAATTTCAACATTAGAAATAGCAAGGACATTGTTCTAATAAAAATCATACAAGCACATGCAATTAAAAATCCTTAGGCAAAATTAATGGGTGCGTCATTTACAATGTCTGTTTGTGATCTATTGTTTGTCATGTCCTCGATAGCAAAAAGTATTTTCTCATCTTCAACTTTTCTTCTTTTATCCATTCAAATTTCAGCTGTAGCTACCCCAGCCCATGAGGAGCCCACCAGTATTCCTAAGCCCACGGCAAACAGCTCAATCGTTCCACCTAAAACCGAGTCCCAGAGTCCCACGGGGAATGCCACGGCTTCGTCTTCCAATACTGATGAGAAAGGGGAACCTGCAGAGGGGGTGAAAGAGTTGGCAGGTATGGCGAATGGTTCCATAAAGATACTTTTGCTTTGTGATCAAGTCATATAACATTGTTATACCAAGACTGTCTCAACCTGTTAGCTGCACAATGTTCTCACTCTGACTGAGCTAATGTTATTTTCTTGTAATGAAACAAATCCCCGGTTGGCTCGAGTGACTGTCTACTCTTCCCAGCCACCTTTGTTCAACAGTACAGTCTATAGAGTAGTACTGGATCTCTGCCATCATCAGTGTCTTTGGCATATCATGTTTACTTAGAGTGTAGAGCCTGTCTGTGTTATTTTGGAATAGGGTTACCAAAGTCTTTAATGGAATACTGCTAAGTACTGCTGTGGTAAAGATAATGCCGTATAATTTTTATTCATTGAGGTAGGGATGTCCCAATAATGCTCCGATACCAAAAAACAATACTGATGTACGAATTTCACTGTATAATCTTTCAGTGCACAACTTAAATCACGTTATGTCCTAGTGTGATTATTAACTACAAAGGCTGCGATTTAATGAGATAAAATATATTTGCATGTGCTGCGAACTTCAAATTGATTGTGTAAAGTCGGCTACTTGTACACGAAAATACATTTATATCTATACAGAAAACACCATCATGAGCAGCGCACGCTCTGTTTGTAGTAGATGACAGCAGCGCGCTGATTCACTTTGTTGCACGCAGCACATACAGACTACACTTTGATTTAATGAAATGGCAGCTTTTTGCGGTTTCATAATCACACTGGCTCTGTGTTCCAAACAGGATAAATCAACCTCCGAAGGGCACTTTGAAGGGAGAACAATCATGATAGTAATGCTATGAGATTGCATCAAACAACATTTCCAGTAAAAATTATATTATTTGTAAACAAATGATAATAATAATAATAATATATTATAATGGTAATATATAGTAATATATCTCAATCATGCACCTTTAACTTTAAAACCATCTGGCTTTTATTTTGACATTCTGAACTCTCCAGGAGGTCCTGTATGTGTCTGTTTGTAGGAAAGTTCACAGTAGTTTAATTCGCTTCTTATTCAAATTCTGGTAAAAAAGCACCTTCGGTGCCGTTCTAAATTCATATTATAAGTGAACCGAACTATTGAGCATCTACATCTGAGATGTTGTTTGTGAGTAGCGCTCAAATATTGCGCACCGCGTGAAGGCTAAAAATAGCCGCGAGTGTGTGTGCAAACAGAGCAGCGCCATTCACTGACACGCTGGAGCTGCGCGTGCATTTTATACATTTACTTATTAAACACAGCCTTTTGTGATTCACAGAGCTGTCGCACAACTTCAAGTGGCTTTGAATGCACAAGTCATATGAACTACTTTAATGGTGTTTTTATGGTTCTTTTATGTAATTTTTGGAGCTTGACAGTAATGAACATGACTAACACACAGTATCGGATTTGGATCGGGCTCGTTGGACCGTTACCCGATCCGTTTAAAAACGTCAGTATCGGAGCCGATACTGATCCAGGTGATGATAAAATAAAAACTGAAAAAATAAAACAAAAAAACAGGTATCTGTATCAACGAGTACCGAAAAGGTAGTATTGGACACTAGCGTATGACTTAGTGCATACTGCACAGTATATACTATTTACTAGTGGTCAACCGCTATGGGTTTTTCAATAGCCGATACCGATATCTAGAGAGCAGGACAGCTGATAGCCGATATAAACGTAATACAATTTAACAACAGCAAGTCAGATGTACACAAAAGTGAAACAAACACTTATTTTATGCAATATTTACTCATTTGCATGAACTTGGGGGAGAAAAAAAAACATGAAAACCAAATACTGAACATCTTTTGGTAGGTTTTGGAACTGATACAAGGGAAAATTAACACTTCTGCTAATTGGCCAAGTGAACACATTTATTGGCTGATACGATAATCGCAAAATGGCCAAATTTTGGTCTATCACTACTATTTACTGTCTACAAAAAGATATTATCAATTTTTGTGTAAAAATGTAAAAAAAAAAAAAAAAAAATTATATGTAACCCCTTTCGTCAGTCAAGAAAGTGATGCTAAAATTGCTTCTGAAATTGCACCCCGTTTCAGTGTTATGATAGCATGTATTATGAGTAGGCTATTCCAAACATGCCTACGGTGTTATGCTGGATTGTTACTAATTAAACGTCCATTCCCATTAATACTATTCCTTAGGTAAGAGTTCAGAGTCTGTTGGTCAGGGTGATGGGGATTCTGTACTAGAAACTGAACCTCCGCAGACTGCAGATGAGAACAGCTGCAGCAGTCATTTCTCCATCTCTGACTGTCTGCGACCTCTGGAAGAGCCCGACCTGGCAGACCGCTCCTCACAGTCTTCACTAAACAGCCAGGATGATGCAGGTGTGCACACTCGCACTCTCATTCACACTCATAATATAAGATGGACCATAAGGAAAGCTGCAAATGTTTTTGAACATTGTGCTCCAGCTCATTACAGTCTCAAAATGACTGATGTTGTAACTGCATTGTTTAGGTGAGGGTAAAGCTAATGGAGATGGCACAAAGACAGGATCTTCGCGCATGGTTACCCGACTCCGGAACCCTGACAGCAAGCTCAGCCAGCGCAAGGTCATGCAGGACAAAGATGGCAGCTCTCAGGATGGTAGTAAAGCACTTAGAGAGGTAAGACTAAATTTTTTTTTAATTGAGATTAACATATACACTCACCGAGCACTTTATAAGGAACATTATGGTCCTAATAAAGTGCCCAACATAGTCTTCTGCTGTCGTAGCCCTTCCACCTCAAGGTTTGACATTTTGTGCATTCTGAGATGCTATTCTGCTTACTACAATTGTACAGAGTGGTTATCTGAGTTACCGAAGCCTTTCTGTCAGCTCCAACCAGTCTGGCCGTTCTCCGTTGACCTTTCTCATTAACAAGGAGTTTCCATCCACAGCACTGCCACTCACTGGACGTTTTTTGTCTTTGGAGACTGCTGTGCGTGAAAATCCCAGGAGATCAGCAGTTACAGAAATACTCAAACCAGCTGGACTAGCACCAACAATCATGCCACGGTCACTCGGATTACATTTTCTCCTCATTCTGATGGTTGATGTGAACATAAACTGAAGTTCCTGACCCGTATCTACGGTGCATGATTTAATGCATTGCACTGCTGCCACACGATTGGCTGATTAGATAATCGCATGAATAAGCAGATGTACTGGTGTTCTTAATAAACTCCTCTGAGTGTAGATTTAAGTAAATAAAGTAAGAAAATTCTTTCTTGCAGGTTGATGATGCTTTGGAAAAAGTGATATATTATTGCTTGGGTCATAACTCATACAACTTTGCTATCAATTGTACATGTTAGGGATGCACTGGCTAAAAGTTAATTTTATGTAATGGCTGATAATCGATATGATGCCAGGTATTCTAAATTAAAGGTTGAATGATAGTGGATTTTGCAGAGACGATAACTAATGTGGTTGGAAAGGCCGATAACCGATTAATCGGCCGATAGTTTTTAAAATTGATTATGCAGTTTATTGTTCAAGCAGAATACCCCAAATAACCAGAAAAATTACGATTTGGTGCATAACATGGGACTGTTTTAAGTATAAACAAGCCCGAAACACACCGGGGACTCTTATTTTGAAATGATGAAAAAATTATCGTCAAGTATCGCCATAGATTTTTGCAGATAACGATAGTTCCAAAAAGCATTCATTAAAACCGATATATCGGTCTACCTCTATTCTAAATCTGTATTGTTATATATACTGTATACTACTAATATGTAGTGGACTGATGAATATTTTACAATGGCCGATATCTGTTTTTTGGCCAATACAGAGAACAAAGTGGTCGATATATTACTGATAAACGCATAAAATAATTTAATGATAGAAAATGTTACAAAATTAGTAAAATAAAAGGACCACAAAAGAGCAAAATTGTTGTTTAATCAGAACAATAGTGAAACTAAAATACAATACTGGCCGGCACCAGTATGGTCAGCAATATATCATGCATCCCTATTACATTATATGTAATGTACTCATACTAATTACACTTATGTAAAATTGTGTATTTGACTTAAAACATGGGATTGTTTGTCTGTATTTGTCTTCTGTAGTTATTGTGCACTGACTGTAGATCATGTGAATATTATTTTAGACTCCTCCACTGTCATCTTTTGGCTCTTTCAAGAGAGACTCAACCAAGCAGAGTGGCCATGGCAGTGGCTTTTTCAAGCTGGGCCACGAGGGCAAATTCCGTGTCTACCACAACCAGTACAGCACTAACACCCTCGCTCTAAACAAGCATCAACACCGTGAGGACCACGACAAGCGCAGACATCTTTCCCACAAGTTCTGCATGACCCCTGCTGGTGATTTCAAGTGGAACGGTTCACTATATGGCTCAAAAGCTCTGACCGTGTCCACTCTAAGATTAACCATCATCCAGCTGGAGAACAATGTCCCTGCTCCATTTCTACATCCAAATTGGGCATCACACAGGTAAACATCTTTCAGGAATTGGTTTTGTGTCCATCCTGTCTGGACAAAAATGTTTCAGTCATTTAACCATGTTGTCCTGTGACCTTTTTCTTGCTGTAGGTCAAACTGGATAAAGGCTGTCCAAATGTGCAGCAAAGCGAGAGAGTTTGCTTTGGCTTTGGCCATTCTGGAGTGTGCAATAAAACCAGTGGTCATGCTCCCAATATGGAAGGATTCTCTGGGTCACACAAGGTCTGTTTAAAAAATATATATATTTACATATATATAAACCATTTCACCATCCTTAAAACATGAAATTTCTTTTTTTTTTCCAGTTTGCTCCATAGTTTCAGTTTGGTCACACATGCAAACCTTTTCAGTAGAGTTGATAACGACAACTTAGAAGACAGACAGATTCTCCTATAATAGCAGCCTTCATAGCATGTATTTTCTAATTTCTTTGATATTAAAACAAAAAACAAATTTATTTATTGAACATTCACAATAAAGAATCATTTGCTTGGCAAATACAAACTTGGAGATCCAGCCGTTAAGTTGTCTGCTGTTTGAACATTTGGTAATGCATTATTTGCTTCTCTTAAGTGGTTTTGTTTAATTATTTTCTGAATGTGCATATTTGAACTACAAATTGCACAATTATTATGTAGTAAATCGGCTTCAATTAAGTGTCATATGCAGTTTATTGTTAGAGCAATGAAATGCTAATTTGCATGTATTCTTTTCCAACATGATATCCTTATATACTAATATACTGCACTTCATCGCATCGAAACAGAAATCAACATTCGGTGTACTTCACCTAATGCCATTGCTGGAAGCTTTCCAAAAATATACTGTGAGTCACCTTTATGTCCCAGTTTTGGTGTTTATTCTGCTGCATCTTACTGCAGGCTTCATCGTATGACCTCTGTGGAGCGGGAAGAGAAAGAGAAGGTGAAAAAGAGGGAGAAAAAACTGGAGGATGAAGAGACAATGCAGCAAGCCACATGGGTGAAGTACACTTTCCCCATCAAACACCAGGTACTGCACAATATCTGCTAGTTGAGGTGTTTCATTGAACATTATAAGAGTCAACTGCAACATTTGAGCTGTAGGCGTCCAGTAACTTCTGTTTAAATGTCCTTTTAAAGGTGTGGAAACAGAAGGGAGAGGAGTACAGGGTAACTGGGTATGGAGGCTGGAGCTGGGTAAGTAAGACCCACGTCCATCGCTTTGTCCCAAAGCTACCTGGAAACACCAATGTCAACTACCGGAAAGCACTAGAGGGTATGTTTGCTTGTAGAGAACGCTAAAATAATCACGCTCTCTGTGATAGAAAAAAAATATTTTTGCAGAATCTGTCTGATATAATGTATTTTTTAGCAGCTAAAACTGGAATGGACAATCAGGCAGCTCTTTTAGAAGCACCTAAAACTTTGGTAAAAACAGATGAAGTCTCTACTCAAAACGTGGCTAAAACGGATAACGTCCCAATCACATCATTGGATGCTTCTGAAGAACAGCTATCTGTGGAGAAAGATCATGTGTTAAAAGATGAAAAAGGGGAGGAAAAGTTTAAAGAAACAGATGTTGAAAAGGTTGAAGAAAAGGAGGTTGAGAAAGTTGAAGAAAAGGAGCTTGAGAAATTTGACGAAAAAGAGGATGTAAAAGTTAAAGAAAAGAGTGATGAACAAAATGAATCTGTGGAAAAAATGGACACTAGTGCTCCAAATTCTGATGATGTAAATGATGATAAAGGTATTTGCATTTTTTGTTAAATAAAAAATCTTAGTTCTGAAAAATCTTTTGTTGTACCAAAGAAAATGACTCAGGAATGTCTTAATACCTATTGTCTTTTTTGTAAATACCCTGCTGGAAAAAAAAAACTGCTTAGACCAGCTAAAGACCAGCTTGGCCATGCTAGGAGAACTTCTAAACCTGTTTAAACCAGCTAACACCAGCAAATCACTATAGGCTGGTTTAAGCGTTTTGTTGAGTTTTTTTTTCAGCATGGTACTGAAAGGGAAAGTTCACCCAAAAACGAAGATTCTCTCATTTACTCACCCTTCTTCTGCAGAACAATGAAGATTTTTAGAAGAATATCTCAGCTCTGTTGGTCCATACAATGCAAAATTTTGAAGGTCCAAATATCACATAAAGGCAGCATAAAAGCAATCCATACAACTCCAGTGGTTTAATCAATGTATTCTGAACTGATCTGATCAGTTTTGGGTGAGAACAGACCTAAATGTAATTCATTTTTCACTATAAATCTTGACAGCAGCCTCCTTGGCTATTGTGATTTCAAAAATGGTTACACTTCCTAGCGCCATCTAGCACTCTGCGCATGCGTCAAGCACTGGGAAGTTTAATCTTGCTTGAAATCACGATCGCACCTAGAAACTGCAATGGCAAGATGTACAGTGAAAAAGGAGTAATGTTTTGGTTTGTTCTCACCCAAAACTGAATGGATTGCTTCAGATTACATTGATTAAACCACTGGAGTGGTATGGATTACTTTAATGCTGCCTTTATGTGATATTTGTACTTTCAGAGTTCTGGCCACCATTGACCTGCATTGTAAGGACCTATAGAGCTGAGATATTCTTCTAAAAATCTTAATTTGTGTTCTGCAGAAGAAAGAAATTCATACACATCTGGGATGGCATGAAGGTGAGTAAATGATGAAAGAATTTTCATTTTTTGGTGAACTGTTCCTTTAAAAAAACCATAAAATTTTTAGCTTATAGTTGCCAATGTGTCTCTGTTTTTCATGTTTGCAGCTAACATTACAAACAATTCACCCTCATCAAATGACTCCCCTTCCAAAGGAGAGTCTTTTGAAAATGAGGTAACAAAGAATAGTGCTCCGAGTCAAACTCAACAGTCTTTCTGCTATGATGTTGTGAACGTCAGTGAGGGCTTCCTGCAACGCATTGCATACAAGAAGGTGGTCAAGGCTTCAAAACTTGATGGCCTTCTGGAGAGGCGGGTCAAACAGTTTGCCATTGAAGAAAAGCAAAGATTGGAGAAACTCAAGCAGACCACAGTTTCTAAACCCTCCACTGAAAAGTTCAAAGAAAACAAGGAGACAACCATTGCTGCTGAAGACCAAAAGGTC
The DNA here is from genome assembly GCF_019703515.2 of Myxocyprinus asiaticus. Taxonomy (NCBI): domain Eukaryota; kingdom Metazoa; phylum Chordata; class Actinopteri; order Cypriniformes; family Catostomidae; genus Myxocyprinus; species Myxocyprinus asiaticus. Next base: position 42,268,919 of record NC_059356.1, on the reverse strand, counting down.
AAGACTGAAGGAAGTATCTCTGAAACTCAGAAAAATACCCAGGCAGATGGGGCTGCAGACCCAGCAATGCATCAAAAAGACCATGTGGTCAAAAAGCTGGATTTTAACCAAGAAGAAGAGCAAGCGAGTACAAATACTTCAGGACAGAAAAATAACCTGGATGTCAGGTTAAATGATTTCTGTGACTCGGCTCCTAAAGAACATCAACAAAAATCGCTAGAACCAGAATCCAAAGCACCCAGTCGAGTTGCAATGTCTGAGCTCAATGGAAACTCTCAAAATCTGGATCCAAGTGATCAACAAAATGCTATACTTGATAAAACCATCTCAGAAGGACTTACACCCGAAGATGCTGAGAAAAAGACTGTTGTTGAAAACATCGAGAATAATCTTGATGTACAAAAAGCTGTGTGTGTGCAACTAAATGGGAAAGATGATCCTGTGGATTCACCATGTAAGAATTTGACTGAAATTAACACAAAGGAGCTAACCAATAGCCTTGGCGAGGAAATCAAAGCAATACCGCCAAAGGAACCAGTGAAGTCACTATTGAATGGTGATTCCACTCAAGAGTGTCTTAAAGAATGGACTAATAGCTCGATTCCTGAAGTGAAATCTGAAGGAGAGAAAGGAGTTACCAAGTCTGACCCTGATTATCTACCACCTCCAAAAGTGGCCAAGTTGGAAAACAACACAGAAGGAACTGTAGACTCCTCGGTTAGCTCCTCTGTACCTGAACCTTCTTCAGTAGCTTCCAAGCCAAACATAAGTTCCGAGGTGCCTAATAATAGCTCAAAGGTGGAGCTGATGCAAGTCGAGGAGTCAAAGCCTCTTGTACCTTCTCCTGTCCCATCAGCGGAAGAGTCCAGCCTAAGCAGTGACCTCACCGAAAACAGTAGCAACATTAGCGAGATAACAACTGTAATTACTCAAGTCAGCACAACTACAACGACGGTATCCACTATGGCCCGCACGGTGTTGACATCAAGCCTTGCTTCCGATAACGGAATAAGTACATCCATGCCTGATTCTAAGGTGGAGTCAACCAGCTCTGTTTCAACACTCTTTACTAAAACTACCACTTCTGTTACTAAGGTCACAAACTCATCCCAGGATGCCATGGTAACAAAAGAGTCCAAGACCATTGTCACGGAAACTCTGACTGATACCAGGTCTGGTCCTAGTGGTTCCTCTGTGACCTCCATGACATTGAGCCAAGAATATTCCACCAAGGACAGAGTACAACTATTAAAGTTCTCTCGCACTAAGAAAACGCGTTCCGGGACGGCCTTGCCCTCGTACCGCAAGTTTGTAACCAAGAGTAGCAAGAAGAGCATCTTTGTGCTTCCCAACGACGAGCTAAAGAAGCTTGCAAGGCGTGGTGGCATTCGTGAAGTTCCTATCTTTAACTATAATGCCAAACCAGCCTTGGATATCTGGCCCTACCCATCTCCACGACCAACATTTGGGATCACATGGAGGTCTGTATCTTCATTTAATTCCTGATCTTGTTCGTCCCTGTTGGATGTTTTCTTCTCATCTTTCTGAACACATGAACTTGTCATATTATTAGTGGTGCTTGCTGAGGCGTCACTGTTATTATTGCTCCTACTTGGGGTTAGGGGTTTGTTTGCACCGTAAAGGCTAGGGACGTCCCGATACCGATACTGGTATCATGTCCGATACCGCACTCATGTACTGGTACTCGTAAAAATGCTCCGATACCAAAAACCGAAACCATCTGACGTACGAATGTCATTACGTAAACATTCAGCCCACAAATTAAAATCACATTATGTCCTATGTGAGATTTAACCACAAAAGCTACGAATTAATGAGATAAATATATAGTTTGCATGCAATTCAGATGCGAGCGCTTGTGAAGGTATGGAGACAGTGTTGTGCTGATGCCACTGCTCATACCTTTTCAGGATCCTCCAGTGTTTCCCCTAGGATTTTTTTCAGAAGCGGTGCTGTTGTGCGCACGTCCATGAGTCTGTAAAGCCGGAGCCGTATTTACGCGCATCGATGGAGCAATAGCATAAAATGACTTTAGAATTTATTATAGATGGGTTATTCATGTTCTCCTTGTCATGTGTGTGTTTATTTACTGGAGGGGAGTAAATAAAATGTATTAAAACATCTGAAAATTTATAACAATCTCACTGGGGGCTACTTTCTCAATTCTGACTTCTAGTTTTATTCAGATGGAATGATTTTTAAAGTATATAGTCTAATTATGGTCCTTCTCTTCAGTCACTTGTTTCTCAGCAAGATGTGATGCAACGTGCTGAATTACATTTATGTTGTTGGTTTTAGCTGTTACTTTTAACAAATATGTTAAAGGGCAGTTCACCCAAAAAATGAAATGTCTGTCATTGCTCAACCTCAATCCTCTATACTCTCTTCTGTGGAACACAAAAGATGATTTTAGGCAGAATGTTAGTTCCAGTCAGCATTCACTGTCACTGCATATTTATTTATTTTCTATAAAATGAAAGTGAATGGTAACTGAAACGTACACTCTTCCTAACATCTCCTTTTGTGTTCTGTGGAAGAAAGAAAGCCATAAAGGTTTTATCAGGAATTAACACTAAGTCGGTACTCACCAGTTACATTAAATGGCCTTTTAATATTGATTAAATGCATTGAAAATGTTTTATAAAATGATTATATATAATTATACATATAATATATAGTCCATATATATTATAGATCATAGTATTTAAATTACTATATTATTTATGCATATTTTTATATACTTAAAATATTTTGAATATTTATATTCCTGTAAAATACCTGTACAGGTCAGATGGGGCCTTAAAGAGATGGAGATGACAGATACAACAAGTGTTTAAGTGTCTCTCTTCTCCCTGCATTAGGTTCTCTTCACCCAGAGTAATTTTGGTAGCATTTTACACAAAGCATTTTTGCTGTTTCTGCCTTTCTTGTCAAAGGTCCTGTAATATGTGGGAGCGATATGAAAGGTGGAAAAACTAGATCACTCCGATGTTGCGCGCTTTTATGTTAACAGCTTTGCTTTGTTGATTATAAACAGGAGCGCATCGCTTACTTATCGAGATGTGGTACAACGCCATTCGCATGTTGAATCAAGTTCAGTAAATATGCGACAAACTTACTTGAGACTTTCTCTCTGTGCGCGCTAACACTAAACTCAACAAGCGTTCAATGTTCTGCACGAGAGAGTGAAAGATGGATGTGGTAGAGCTGATTTATTTGCGCACATTCTGGAATTACAGTTTGAAACAAAGACAAGACTATTGATTTAAATTGTTCATCTGTATGGATTGGTTTACTGATTCTCAGTTAAACGGTGACATCACTGAGTATGTGGATGTATTTGTGTGTGTTTAATTTCATATCACCATTCAACAGCGTGCATTCCGTGCAGTGTAGAAAGCAAGTGTTATGTTCCGTAAAGAATATTAATGATGAACCATGTGAAATTTCAGCTGTGGCACTCATTCAGGTGTGCCGCTGCTGAATCCATATATGGATAACACTGTCCTCCAAGGCTCATACAGGGAAAACATTGTCATGAGCATCTCGCGCTCTGTTTGTAGCAGATGACAGTAAACAGAGTACAAATTCACGTTGTAGCGTGAGGCACATACAGAGTATATACTTATTTAATTAAATAGCAGCCTTTTGCGGTTTAATAATCACTTTGAGTCATGTAGCGACCGGCTTTTTCAGAGTGGGAATCTGCCGTCAGCTCCTTGGTCAAAACCACACGGAAGCACTTCAAAATAAAAGCTCCGTCCAAATAAAGCTAAATTTGTAGGAAAAACTTATTTCAGAAATATATCACTACTGTAAAGTTATGTAATATTCACTGTAATACTACTACTACTACTACTACTACTAATAATAATAATAATAATAAATCAGTAGTAATTGTATTATACTTAAGCAGTATCTAACATCTGTGATGCTCTGTTGTGCAGCACTTTATTTGACAAAATATAACTCCAATGTTGTATTTTGGATTGTGCTGTGAGGTTCTGTATATAAGCACTTCATTTGATAAATACAATATGTTGAAAATTATATATTTTCATTTGATTAAAGTTGTAATGAATTCATTTATTTAAAGCTATACTATGCAATTTTTTTTTTTTGTTAAAAAAATAAAATGTTATTAATGAGAGAGTGCAACAAAAATCCATCTTCCAAATCGTGTCTTTACCCAAATACACTTTGATAAACCTATAATAATGATATTGTGTTATAAATATTTTAGAGCTGTCAGAACGGATTTCGCAGGAAATTGCATACATACGTCATTCACCCGTGCATGTTCACGTCATATCCAAAAGTTTGTTGGGTTACGTTGGGTTAAACTCCTCGTTGTTGCAATAATGTGGTTCTCGCTCTCGGTGGGGCACGTGGTGAGTTGTGCGTGGTGAGTTGTGCGTGGATGCCGCGGAGAATAGCGTGAGCCTCCACACGCGCTAGGTCTCTGCGGTAACGCGCTCAACAAGCCATGTGAACAGATTCTGAGATTCATCCTCTGCCACCCGGATTGAGGCAAGTCACTACGCCACCACAAGGACCTAGAGCACATTGGGAATTGGGCATTCCAAATTGGGGAGAAAAGGGGAGAAGAAAAAAAAACATCAGTGTTTCCAATAAGTCAAAACAACAACATAAGATATGGCACTTACCTGCTCAGATGACATGTTTTCGGATATCCGTCTTTTCCTTTCTTTCGTTATTTATTTGTCCATTCACTCTGATAAGATGTCCTCTATCCATGTGTACACCGGTGCCTTGAACCACATTCATCCGCGCAGAGTCGAAGCACAACTTACATCATTACCAAAACAATGTTCTTCCGCAAGACGCATGCAGTTTTATTTTTTTAACCGCTAGAGGACCAAAAGTTACATAGTGTAGCTTTAAACACCATTTTGAAGATAAAACTGAAATAAACTGTTGATATGGAGTTAAAAAAAAAAAAAAAGAAAAATGGGTATTGGACTCTGACTCATTCTCAGAAAAATGGTATCGGGACATCCCTAGCACAGGCCAAAGTCTACTTCGGTTTGCTGGTATGTCTTGCGCACAGTGCAGGTGAAGCACATTGCGCTTTACGTGCAGACTGTCCCAAGTGCAATCTGTTTTTTGTTTTTTTTAGACACCTGGAACACCCTACCTTTTTTCTTCTGAAAATGTAAATAACCTAGTTCAGCTTACACCGTTTGCCTTAAAGGGATAGTTTATGCCATCCCAGATGTGTATGACTTTCTTTCATCTGCTGAACTCGAAGATATTTAGAAGAGTATCTCCGTTCTTTTGGTCCATACAGTGTAAGTGAATGGGTGCCAACATTTTGAAGCTCCAAAAGACACATAAGTCAGCTTAAAAGTAATCCATAAGACTCCGGTGGTTAAATCCATGTCTTCAGAAGAGATATGATAAGTGTGGGTGAGAAACAGATCAGTTTTACTTTCTTCTTCTTGTGTTTTTGGTCCCCCTACTGGGCAGGGAGAAGAATTTCAAGCAAAAAAGGACTTAAATATTGATCTGTTTCTCACTCACGCCTATCATATCACACTGGAGTCGTATTGGTTACTTTTATGATGACTTTTTGGAGCGTCAACATTTTGGCACCCATTCACTTGCATTGTATGGACCTACAGAGCTGAAATATTCCTCTAAACATCATTATAATATAATTTTTGTTCTGCATAAGAAAGAAAGTCATACACATCTGCGATGGCATGAGGGTGAGTAATTGATGAGAGAATTTTCATTTTTGGGTGATCTATCTCTATAAGGGTTGGTGTAGCTCATCACTATTTCCATGTTGTTGGTCACAATTCGTGTTCAGGACTTTTCTCGTGGTAACAGTGTTGTCAGGGGGAGAGACAGGAATATTGATGCAAGCTCCCCTTCTCTGAATCTATCAAGAACAGGACTAGTCAGAGCAAATTTGTCACAAACCGACCATATAGGCTAATAAGATTTGTGTGAAAAGCTGAGATGCTAATTCCTTATCCATCTACATGATGGACAGTAAATTCTAATGAGATGGAGGTTGTCTTGGCAGATACCGACTCCAGACTGTGAGGTCTTTGGCTGGAGTAAGCCTAATGTTACGGCTGCTCTGGGCCTGCCTCAGATGGGACGATATGTCTGTGAAGCCTTCACCCGCTGTCGGGACAACACGAACAGGTTAGGACTCAATAGCTGTACCCTCACTTTAATGTTCACGTAGAACCTTTGAAGTCTGCATAGCAGGCTCAGTAACTTTTGCTCTGGTACTTCCTAGAAACATCTGACACCGATATCACCACCACTGAGATCATCAAGCGGCGAGATGTTGGGCCTTACGGCATTCGTTCAGAGTATTGCATCAGGAAGATAATCTGTCCCCTCGGTGTGCCTGAGACTCCCAAAGGTAATGGTAGCTCAAAGAGTCCTTATGGCTAAAAACAACACCCTGATCTACTGCCCGGCATACGTTCTCTATCATGCTAAGCTCAATAATGTCAATATTTGGCTTGTCCATCATTTCTTTGAACAGAGACTCCCACACCTCAAAGAAAAGGCTTACGATCTAGTGCTCTGAGACCAAAGAAACCTGAACCAGCGAAACAGACAGGGCCTGTTGTGATCGAAACCTGGGTGGCTGAGGAAGATCTGGAACTATGGGAGATTCGAGCCTTTACTGAAAGGTGGGAAATGCTTCTTTGCCGTCTTTTTCATGTTGTTTGCAACCAATGCAACTGTGACACAAACCAAAATGTTTTGGATGTTTGTGTCACCAAAGCAGAGGAATCAGGAAACAATTCAAGTCCACAATTTTACATTTATTAAGGCAAATCGGCTGGAGAAAAAACACAACCAAAAAGGAAAATCTTCAACAAAGGTCCCAGCAGGTCACAAAAAAAGAAACTCCAAACACAACTTTGAGGAATTTGGAAAGGCTTGCAGTATTTCCAACTAGTTTTCCTTATTCAACCCTCACACACATTCAGTCCTTTGTGAGAGACCTATATAGAGGGATGTTAATGAGAAATTCCATACAGGTGTGCACTATTCCGGAGGTTGGGGAATTGGCGCCATTTGGTGGCCACTTAATACCATCTACCACCAGGTCCTTCCAAATGTCACACAACTTACTCGTTTTCTTGAACTCAAATTATCAACAACAATCATCATGCATTCTACAAACACCAATGTTAAGTTGATTCTTCCAGTGTCCCTGCAAGTCATCGGAATATCATCAAGCTAGCTAGACTAAATGTGTTACCAATTAAAGTCATTTCACCTCTTCCCAATTGGTCAAACCAAATCGGCTTGATTAACCATATGAAGAACTCAAGCCAACAGTGCCCGGATTTTTTCGAAATGTTAAAAAATGATTGGACGCTCATAAGCCACTCGGCTGCGCTTGCAATACCTTTCACACAATGCGAGACATGACCGTACAGGTATCAACGATTGACATGATTTCTCCTGATGAAAAACGGTCGGGAGCACGCATGACAGGCTAAAATCGCACTGTGCACGCCCTCCCTAAAGAGCGCAAAGTATTTTTATTAATTCATTTATTATTATTATTATTATTTTTGCATCTAAACTTGTTTACACGAAGTTTCAATTTAGTAAATTTACATCAAGATTGTGTTACGCAGTGCAGTTTTAGGAAGTGATGCCCTGTTTCACTAACTTTTCAATTTACCTTTTCTCAAAAGACCATATTGTATGTTTTTGTTTACTTTTCCTTTTAAATCCTTCCGACTTGCTTGTTTTCACAGGGTTGAGAGGGAGAAGGCACAGGTGGCTGACCCGACTAAGGTTAGTGTGCAGAAGAAAGCAGAGGAGGTCAAGGCCCAGTTGGAAGCTCAGCTTAAGCAGCAGAGATTGGCAGCCCAGCAGGTGGGAATGTAGACATGTGCCCACCTGGGGCGCCCCTCTTTTCTAACCAGGGGCGCAATATTGAATGAAATGGGAATTCTTCCCTATGGGCCTGTTGGATTGGTTGTATCTTGAACCTGATAGCTTTTAATACTTTTGTTTTAATTTCAATTGTAGTTACACAAAAACAGAAGGTGTGTTCAAGAGTACAATATACATGCTTAAAATAATTGCAGTTATTTATAATCATCCATGGCTGATTTGTCACATCCATTTCTCCTAATACCCCATGCAATTTAATTTAATTAAATTTTTTTCTGTTGACTGAACTTTTTCATTCAGTTTCAATTTGACAAAAGTCAATAATAACAATCAAGGACAACATAATAGAATAAAAAACTTATTTCTATTGTGATCCTTTGTATTGAAACAACATTAAGTGCTTTTCCACCATCAGGCCGGAACGGAACGGTTACAGTAGCATTTCCACTTGAGCACAGTTAGGCAAGGCACGATTATAAACCGTTCTCAGCCCGGTTAGCTAACCGTACTCAACCGTTCTCAACCTTGCTGGTTGAATGGCTTTAGTACGAGGTGATGATTTTATTGATAGTTTAACTAGTATTGTAGCCTACATTTATTTTTCTACATGCCTTTTTCATCAGGGAAGTAGATTACTAGCTCATTTAAGCTCAGAATGCATCAATATATTCCCATATGCTATTTTCACATAATGCATATATAATATTTTGTCTATAAATATCCATTTTAGCTAGTCTGGGAACTTTTACCTTTCTGCATGCTCATATTCGGTGGCATACACAAGCCCTCAGTAAATAATGGTAAACCTTTCGCCTTTTTCTCTTTTCTTTCCTTTTTGCAACATGGTCCGTGTCTTTACTGTTTGTTAGCAGAGTAAAACCAGGGAAAAAGCAATCCTAAACACTGGAATATGCAATCATCCTCCATAGCGCACCGCGCTCGCTCCAGTGTCGCGACATCAGCAAATGACATATCTGTTACGTGCATTCTCCTGATTTCACTGCATCACAGTGGAGAAAAAAAAGCGTAACCGAGCCGTCTGGCCCGGATCGACACAGAACAGTATGGTTTTTCTATGAGAACTGTTCGGCCCGATTGTGGAAAATACGGCTATTGGCGTCAACTGGTACACTGCTATTAACAGCATCTGGCAATATATGTACATGTATTTAAAAAAAGAGATATATTGTAAAAAATTTGACCAATGCTATGTTTAAAAAAAAACGCCATTATACTACACAAAGTAAATGCTTTAAATGTCAGTAAATGGTTAGTTCACCCAAAAATGAAAATTCTCTCATCATTTACTCACCCCAATGCCATCCCAGATGTGTATGACTTTCTTTCTTCTGCTGAACACAAACAAAGAGATTTATTTCTACTCAGCTCTGTTGGTCCATACAATGCAAGTGAATGGTGATCAGACCTTTTGTAGCTCCAAAAATCACATGAAGGAAACAAAAGTAATTCATATGACTCCAGTGGTTAAATCCATATCTTGAGAAACAATAAGTCCATTTTTTATTCTAAATCTCCAATTTTTTTACTTTATTTTTACTTTTTAGATGTGAAACTGAAAGTGGAGATTTAGAATAAAAAAAGGACTTACATTTTTATCATATCGCTTCTGGAGACATGGATTTAAACACTGGAGTCTTAATGGATTACTTTTATGTTTCATGTATGTGGTTTTTGGAGCAACAAAGGTCTGATCACCATTTACTTGCATCTTGCACCTAAAGAGCTGAGATATTGTTCTAAAAGTCTTCGTTTGAGTTCAGCAGAAGAAAAAGTCATACACATCTGGGATGGCATGAAGGTGAGTAAATGATTTTTGGGTGAACTATCTCTTTAAGATTGTTTATCTAAAAGGTTTTTTTAACTCTCCGGTTAAGACCAACGGTATTGAATATGCATCTTAATGTCTACTTGCAACTTATGTTTATATGTAATTTGACAGTTTGATAATAGTCATAATGTAATACTATACTATATTAATTATATTGTAGAAACGGTTGGAGCAGCAGAAACCTGCAGGTACCAGCAGCACATGCACCCTAACCAGCGCACCTTCGACCCCTGGAACCACCACTCAGAAGGTGGTAGTGGGGTCTGTTGGCGGTCAGGTAACTACAGTGCCAAAAGTGGTGATGACCACTACCAAGCTGGGCTCTCCGGTGACATTCCAGCAAAACAAGAACTTCCAGCAGTCTTTTGCTTCCTGGGTCAAGCAGGGCCAAGGTAATTCAGGTCAGTCTTTCCAATGGTTATATGGAGGCATGGTCAAAGATTTAGTTTGACAATTTTTATTTGTTGTGTGTTTTCTTGCACTTTGGTGTATTTGGTTGGACAGAAGCTGAATTACCAGTTTGTAGCAGTGTCTTTTTTCACCTTTTAATTTGTGGTGTTGTTCTGTGGCCTGTTTTCAACACACGATATAAATGTATTGTCTAAATGGCATAAGTGAATGCAAGCAGTGCGATGATTATGGAATGCATTGAAATAAGAAAAGTCAGTGGTGCCTAGCTTATATCCTGAGAAAGATAAACAGTGAAAAGTCTAGACTGTTTTATTTTGCTGGTGCAGGACATCAGAATACCAGAGGAATGTCAGTATGTTGTATATTGCAATTAAAAATGAATCTTTCCAAAGCTGCTACTTTCTTTTTAGGCCTGAAACATACCCTACATGAACGCAAATGCTTGTAGCTAATGCTTGTCGGCATGTTTATTGCTAGCTACCTGAATAATAACACAAAACAATTCTGATAAAGTCATTTGACTAATGCTATCGTCCCCTTGAGTACTGAGGTTTGTTACCACCCAAGTAACACAAGAATCCCTGTTAAGTATGTACAGTGGTTCTGTGCATTAGCAATCCATTGGCCAAGCATCCGCATTGTGGCGTATGTTTCTAATTCTAACCTTAAAGGGATAGTTCACCCAAAAATTAAAATTCTCCCATAATTTACTCACCCTCATGCCATCATGCAAGGAATATTTCAACTCTGTAGGTCCATACAATACAATCAGTGTATACAATCAACTCTGACAGTCCAAAAAGCACATAAAGGCATCATAAAAGTAATCCATATGACTCCAGTGTTTTAATCCATATTTTCAGAAGTGATATGATAGGTGTGAGTGAGAAACAGATCTATATTAAAGTCATTTTTTGCTTGAAATTCTCCTCCCTACCCAGTGGGGGGCGGTATGCATGAAGAATGTGATTCACCAAAAACACAAGAAGAAGAATGTGAAAGCGATCTGTTTCTCACCGACACCTATCATATCGCTTCTGAAGACATGGCTTTAACCACTGGAGTCTTATGGATTACTTTTATGCTGACTTGTGTGACTTTTGGAGCATCAAAATTTTGCCACCCATTCAGTTGCATTTTATAGATCTCTTCATTTGAGTTCAGCAGATGAAAGCAAGTCATTCACATCTGGGATGGCATAAGGGTGAGTAAATGATCAGAGAATTGTCATTTTTGGGTGAACTATCCCTTTAAGGAATTTGCAAATTTGAGCACATTTTCGGAAGTTTACCCACCAGGAAATGTCCCCGAAATGGAGGTAATGTTATATACAAAATTAGAGTCCTACAACATCTTGCAATGCTTTCAGATTTCTTAACATAGTCACATGGTCAGTATGAATATTTCTGGGCACCACTGCTGAATTCCCTGGTTGACATGTACAGTATGTGTTAGGGTGGTGACTAGACCTGTGTCTTGCAGTCTCCACCAGTTCTGTTGTGACTGTGGCGGCGAGTAGCGCCACCACGTCCGGGCAAACGTTCCACATCGCAGCTGCTGCAGGGTCGATGGCCGGCAGTGTCATCGCCGCTAAACTGCCCGTTCCAGCCAACAGCAAGATAGTCACAGTGAACGTGCCAACCACGCAAGGAGGTATGGCAGGCCTCCGGCATCACTGGCATGTGGCTTTTATTCGTTAGCCCTTCCTGCACACATAAAGGCACAGTATCAGGATTTTTAAGCGATATGACTGTGAAATGTTTATGTTTTAGATTATTTCTGATTAAGTATTTGGGGTTTTTGGTTAGCCTACTTTGTTTCTAAAATGAGGAACAACATACGTTGGGCATGTGTTAGTTAAGGGCTGAGAAACTAAAATTGAATTTTTCACCTAAATATGACCAAAATTTGAAATATATTCAGATTTTAAAAGACATTATTTCAGGTAGAGGGAAAAATCTACAAGACATCTGATTTTTAAATCGACGTTGTCTGCTACGTCCACAAGAGGGCGCAATGAATCAATATAAACCAATCAGCACCGTGTTGTAGAGATTATTGCAAAGAACATATCTGGCTTTTAACAAAAGTGTGTGAAATTATAGTCTAAAGATTTGTCTAAAAATCTTAATAGAAAAGAAACGCTTCAGTTGATGGTTTTACGTTAACTTAGTGTTGCATGAAGCCTATACCAGTGCCATACTACTACCATGGACTGATGCTTCATAATACCGGCGGTACCACAGTGTTTTTCTTAAAAATAGTTGATAGTACGTGCCTTATGCTTATGCAGCAAGACCCTCATCAAGACTGCATGGTCAAGACACAGCACGTCCAGCTTTTTCTATGCAAGCATGCGTTAGGCGGACGTCTTTGACTGTTGTGCTGTTTTGTTGTTGTTGTTGTTTTCAGTGTCTCATGCTGGAGCGATGCATTTTCACAAAAAATTTGTAGACGCTGTGTCAATTTAAAAGGAAATCTGCCTTTAAAACATGTCTCGAGATACCCGCGTTCTGTTTTATTTGTTGCACTGTGCCTGTTTTAGAATGTTTGAATGCTTATTTTAGAATTCGAATTTGCATTTTTAATCATATATTTGATGAATATTTGAATTTAAATTTGACAGCCTTACTATTGATGGACCGATATATTGGCCGATATTTGGCCATTACAAGATGAATTCCTTACATCCTTGTCAATGTATAATAATTTTTCCTGTTTTCAATTTTTTTAATAAATTGAGAAAATATTGTGTAAATAAGTAAAATAAATATTGTGTTGTCTTTTATCTCTACAGGGTTGGTGCAGGTACAGCAGAAGGTGGTGGGCATCATTCCATCAAGCACAGCAGGCAGCGCACAGTCCTTCCCCTCATTCCAACCCCGTACTGCCACCATTAACATCAGACCCAACACTAGCACCTCCACACAGCAGGTATGGACCTTAGATTTATTATCCAACGGTCTCACTAAAATAATCACCTTTGGTTTTTAAACATCATCAGTCATCACTGTCGTCCCTCTTGTAGAGCTTAACCATTTTTTAGGTTCCTACATGTATTTGTTAGCAGTGACATTTTTAATAATTCTCAATGTCCAGGTTGTTACGACTGGAACTCCTCTCCGTCCAGGGATGGCAATGATACGTTCTCCACTGCAACAGACCACCACCCTTGGCAAGACTATCATTCGCGCTCCCCTGATGGTTCAACAAGGTAATCTTATACTTTTGGTGCCACCCTCCCGAAAATAGAATTTTTTACATCCCCACTTGGGAAAAGTTGCACATTCTCTTCAGTTTTTAATAAAAAAAAATGTGAAAAAAATTATAATTTGTGGCAAATTAATGCTGAACTTTTGTTAAAAAAAAAACACGAAATTAGACCAGGTGAAGACAATCAAAATTAAGCAAACATAATTTTTTATCAAAACATTTCTCAAATGCGCATTATCAGCAAAACTATTTGTAGATTTTGCACCTGGCACAAAGGGGAGGTTAAATTTTTGTTTATATCATGGCCATGAAGTTTTGATATTTTGTCATGCAAGCATGCACTAAGTCAAGGCGCAAGTTGGCGAAATCACGCACGCAAAGCGTTAATGGGCTGGGTCAAGTGCATTTTACTTCTGAGGTACTTCTCCGGTTATTGCACCAGCTGCGTCCTATTATATAATTAATTTCCTGTCAAGCAATGTCGATATATATGAAGAAAGCCCATTCAAACCAATTTGGTAGTGTAAATGGGCTGTATTCAATGCTGTATTGTCATCTGCGCTGCTCTGGGGTGTGATGCATTTGATGAATGTTCTCTTTCGGCCTATCTGGGACTGTTGGCTCTCGTCCTGCTCACCCGTGTCTCACCTGCTTGAAATAAACTTTGCATCTCTCCTACTGCAATGAAAAGTGATTGATAGCTCTTTGGTATCATCTACGGGTGAAATCCTCAAACTTCAAATGCAGGAACTGAGTTTAGACTTTGCGCCTAGAATAGATGTGATTCTCAAACGTCTTAGCGCAATGACCTATTTCTCAGGAAATTAGCAATTTGCGATTTGCACCACCTCGTTAACACACAATACACCCACAGTTTGCACGCATACGCCCACAGTTATCTCGAACACTCCCATCCACACCCACTTGCGCTTTGCGCTGGCACGAAAACTGCACTTAGAATTAGCACTCTTACAAAAATTGGATAAGACGCGGTGCACGGTCGTTGCGTGTAGCTCCCCACCTAGCGCGGTCAGGAAAATAGAGCCCATCAACTCATGCCAATAATCTCAATGACCGTATAGCTACCTAATAGTAAACCTGGCGAGTCTAATGGTCAGTATATTTCTTGCACATTTCTGGCTCTTTGTTGAGGTTTGATCTTTGTTAGGGTGTAAATGTGATTTCTGTCTTTGTATCGCACAGGTCAAGGACAACAGGCAGTGCAAAGCAATACCGGAGCACAGGCGGTAGGCACCCCCCCTCGCCTATCCACACCAAACCAGCCCCAGACCCCGCAGACACCCTCCGCTCCCCGACCGCAACAGGGTCAGGTCAAACTCACCCTCGCTCAGCTCACACAGCTTACCCAGGGGGCTCAGGTCTGTATAAGTTCTAAAGTCGGCATGAAGTCAAAATTGACCTATTTACTTTCTTCATACACATTCCTGTTCTTATTGTGCACAATTCATCAGGGCACGTTATTACTTTTTAATCTTGATGAGTTTCACTCAGAAATTTGTCAAATTATGAGTGTAAATGAGTTGCGAATACCGTTTCTTGTTGACATAACTGATTTAGGATTCTACTGTATAGTTCTAACTGAAATAAACTTGCCCTTTCACTCTTTAGGGTGGCAACCAGGGCTTGACTGTAGTGATCCAAGGGCAGGGTCAGACCACAGGCCAGCTGCAGGTCATCCCTCAGGGTGTGACGGTCATTCCGGGCCCCGGTCAACAGCTCATGCAGGCAGCCATGCCCAATGGTCAAGTCCAGCGGTTTTTGTTTACGCCCATGGCCCCTGCAGCTGTGTCTGTGCCCACTGCCCCTTCCACAACAACCTCAACGGGCACCCCAGCCACAGCTGTCCCGGCTGCTACCAGCAACACTAGTACCACTCCAGCAACACCCATACAACCAGGTGAAATGAAAGATGGGGTTTCATGAAAACCACGAGCAGAACACGTGTGCATAAATTATTATTAAAACCATTCTTGAAGAAATGATCCCATTGAGTTCAGTGGGACAATTTATGCAAGAATGGATTCATGAACGATTTGGTTTGTTTTGCTCGTGTTTCATGAATAACGACTAATAATTTATGTAATTATAACAACCCTGATCTGCAGACTATTTTGAAGGTTGACTATAATAGACGGTCAAATAACAAGAGCTCAAATGTATAAACTAGGGCTGTCAATCGATTTATTACATTAGATGCTGATTAATTAATCGCAATCAATCGCGCATATATATTTATATATATATATATATATATATATATATTTAAATAAGTATAAATATTATATTCTATATATAATAATTAATGTTATAACAATATATTATATTTCCATATTATTGAACATAATCCAATCATTGGCCTACAGTCCACAGTCATCCATTTTGCAGTTGAATTCGTCAATCGGTGCGAAATAGATTTATAGTAAGAGACCTGCATTTTTATTATTTCTGCGTTTCTGTGTATAAATGCTCTTCTGGATGTATAATATGTAATATTTTCTTTCTCTCCTCTCTAGCAATTCAACCTGCTCCACAGCCCCAACCTCCAACTGCACATCCACCCACCTCATCTCTTCCCCCATCACAACCACCTCAACTCGCACCCACTCCAGTCACAACCACCGCCATTCCCAAACCGATTCCAACTCCACAACCCCGCCCAGCCGTACAGCTCCTGCCTCAACTGCATGCCCCTCCTCAAACCTCCATCCAGCCCCCTGCACCTGCACCTGCACCCACCCCTGGCTCTCAGATAGCACAGGTGACCCCCACAGCCACTGCACCACAGGTCACCTCCCTCTCCGTCGCCCCGCAAGTCACTCAGACCACCATAACCAAAGTCCAGCCGCAGATCCAGCTTCCCCCGCAGCTCCTCAGCGTTCCCGGGCTGCAACAGCAGGTCATCTCTCACATCCAGAGTCAGGTAAACAAAAAATACTGCAATCGTGACTATTGCAAACAGTACACTCTTCACTCTTTCCCTCCTGCCATTACAAATCACAAATTAAACTTGTATATCTGCGCTATACTTACCTCGTTTGCCATTTATACTTAACCATTATTTATTTATACATAACTATTTCCATGTCCAGTTCGATGATAATTGTATGCTCTGTACCATGACAGTAAAGTTTAATCTAATGTTATGCAGGTAGCGGCCCATATTCAGGCTCAGGTCCAGCAGGTAGGGTCCGCAGCCGGGATTCCCCAGCAGATTAAACTGCAGCTTCCCATTCAGATTCAGCAACAGGGCGGAGGTCAGGTCCAGACCCACCAGATTCAGAACCTGGTAACAATCCAGACAGCCAGCGTACAGGAACAGCTCCAGCGCATACAACAGCTCTGTGAACAACAACAGCAAAAGAAGAAACAGCAGGAGGCAAAGAGAGAGCAAACCCAGCAGAACACCAGTCAGAGTGACCTGCTGCAGAAACAGGTGTGAACTCTGATATGACTCAAGTTAATCCAGAGTTGCACTTAGGTCAGTTAGGATCACTATTTTAAGAATGTGAAATGTCAGGAGGGTAGTAGAGAGAATGATTTATTTCAGCTTTTATTTCTTTCATCACATTCCCAGTGGGTCAGAAGTTTACATACACTTTGTTAGTATTTGGTATCATTGCCTTTAAATTGTTTAACTTGGGTCAAATGTTTTGGGTAGCCTTCCAAAGCTTCTCACAATAAGTTGCTGGAATTTTGGCCAATTCCTCCAGACAGAACTGGTGTAACTGAGTCAGGTTTGTAGGCCTCCTTGCTCGCACACGCTTGTTTAGTTCTGCCCACAAATTTTCTGTCGGATTGAGCTTGACTTTGTTGTCCTTAAGCCATTCTGCCTCAACTTTGGAGGTATGCTTGGGGTCATTGTCCATTTGGAAGATCCATTTGTGACCAAGCTTTAACTTCTTGGCTGATGTCTTGAGATTTTGCTTCAAAATATCCACATAATTTTACTTCCTCATGATGCCATCTATTTTGTGAAGTGCACCAGTCCCTCCTGCAGCAAAGCACCCCCACAACATGATGCTGCCACCCCCATGCTTCTCAGTTGGGATGGTGTTCTTCGGCTTGCAAGCCTCACCCTTTTTCCTCCAAACATAATGATGGTCATTATGGCCAAAAAGTTAAATTTTTGTTTCATCAGACCAGAGGATTTTTGTTCCCATGTGCTCTTGCAAACTGTAGTCTGTCTTTTTTATGGCAGTATTGGAGCAGTGGCTTGATGTCGATACAGGACTCGTTTTACTGTGGATATAGATACTTGTCTACCTGTTTCATCCAGCATCTTCACAAGGTCCTTTGCTGATGTTCTGGGATTGATTTGCACTTTTTGCACCAAACTATGTTCATCTCTAGGAGACAGAATGCATCTCCTTCCTGAGTGGTATGATGGCTGCGTGGTCCCATGGTGTTTATACTTGCGTACTATTTTTTTGTATAGATGAATGTGGTACCTTCAGGCTTTTGGAAATTGCTCCCAAGGATGAACCAGACTTGTGGAGATCCACTATTTTTTTTTAATTTTATTTTTTTCTTATTTATTTTGATTTTCCCGTGATGTCAAGCAAAGAGGCACTTAGTTTGAAGGTAGGCCTTAAAATACAATCACAGGTACACCTCCAATTGACTCCAGTTAGCCTAGAAGCTAATTGTCTAAAAGGCTTGACATCATTTTCTCTAATTTTCCAAGCTGCTTAAAGGCACAGTTAACTTAGTGAATGTAATCTTCTAACCCACTGGAATTGTCATATAGTCAATTAAAAGTGAAACAATCTGTCTCTAAACAATTGCTGGAAAAATTACTTGTGTCATGCACAAAGTAGATGTCCTAAACGACTTGCCAGATCTATAGTTTGCTAATAAAAAAATCTATGGAGTGGTTACAAAATTAGTTTTAATGACTTCAACCTAAGTGTATGTAAACTTCTGACTTCAACTGTACATAACCAGAATGAATTATAGTATATTATTGAATCAATCCCACAATTAAATAACAGGAGATGTTTATCTTAAAGGGATAGTTCACCCAAAAATGAAAATTCTCTGATCATTTACTCAACCTCATGTCATCCCAGATGTGTGACTTTCTTTCTTCACCGGAACACAAATGGGAGATTTTTAGAAGATTATTTCAGCTCTGTAGGTCCATTCAATGCAAGTGAATTGTGCCCAAAACTTTGAAGTTTCAAAAAGCACATAAAGGCAGCAAAAAAATAATCCATACAACTTCAGTGGTTTAATCCAAGACATCAGAAGCAATATAATAGGTGTGGCTGAGAAACAGATCAATATTTAAGTCTTTTTTTTACTATAAATCTCCACTTTCGACCAGCCCTCCTATGTACGTTCAGGAAAGGACAGAGTTCTTCTGTTTTTGACAGTTCGCATTCTTCATGCATATCTCCACCTACTGGGCAGGAAGGAGAAAGAAGAAAAAAGAGAGGGATAAAGGAAAGGAAAAGAATAAATAAATCATATTTGCACTACAGCCCAGTAGGTGGTGGCATGCATGAAGAATGCAAATCACCAAAAAACAAAAGAAGACAACCTCTTGTGAACATGCAAAGGAGTGCTGGTCACTGGAGATTCAGAGTTAAAAATACAATATTGATCTGTTTCTCACCCAAACCTATCATATCACTTCTGAAGACATTGATTTAACCACTGGAGTCTTATGGATTAATTTATGCTGCATTTATGTGAGTTTTGGAGATTCAAAGTTCTGGCCACCATTCACTTGCATTGTATGGACCTACAGAGCTGAGATATTCTTCTAAAAATCATAATTTATGTTCTGCAGAAGAAAGTCATACACATCTGGGATGGCATGAGGGTGAGTAAATGATGAGAGAATTTAAATTTTTAGGTGAGCTATTCTTTTTATCTCAGTTAATCAACACATTCTTTATATAAAAGCAAAATGGATTGGAAATTGGTTTGCTGCAATTTTGATGCTTTTTTGCAAAATGAAAGTTTAAAGATGACGTGGAATCAAAATTGACCATATTTCTTAACAAATGCCCTCAGCCTTATTGTGCAGGAATCATCAGTATATGTTGTAATAAAGAATACCATTTCTTTTTTAAATCTTTCGTTGAAACGTATTAATTTTCTCCACCTGTGCTGATGTAAACCAGGCAGCGTGGGCAGAGAAAAGAAATGATTTAAAACTGATAGTTCTGTCTAGAGATTATTAGTAATAATAAATGTGACTGTGTTTATTGAACAATGGTGGCTTTTATCATGTTGATGTCACTGCCATTAAAAGCCATAAGCAAAACGTTGGGCATTAGTTGGTTGTTGGGTTAAGAGAATAGAAACATGTTAAATAACAGAATCTTTTTCTTTCTTCAGGTGGCTCAGAAGCAGAATGTGGCCATAGAGCAATTAAAACAGAAGAAGACCATGACTCCTGCTGAAAGAGAGGAGAACCAGAGGTAATCTGCCTCCTCTCTTTCTTGGTTGCACATATTGAATATTACCAGTGGTATTTGAAATGTAATTTAAATGGTTTGCATTAGAAATATGACACATTTTGGTCTTGTATAGAAATGCAGAGGAACTATATTTACTGGGGTTTTGTAGCCTATCACCTGAAAGATTGTAGGTTCAAACCCCAGAACTCCATGAACTATCACTATCATAGGTTGCAGGTTGCTCCAGGGAGACCATCTATTTAAATCATGGTTGAAAGCATTAGCTATTAAATAGTAATTTGTCATATATGTGCTCCCCTGAAACTAAAAGGAGCTCTTTTATAAGAATGGATAGGCTTTGATCACACAACTCAATAAAACTGCACCCTGTTTTTAACTCCCTGGCAGGATGATTGTTTGTAACCAGGTGATGAAGTTCATCCTGGATAAAATCGATAAGGACGAGAGACAGGCGGCCAAAAAGAGGAAACGGGAGGAGTCGGTCGAGCAGAAGCGCAGTAAGCAGAATGCCAGCAAGCTTTCAGCGCTGCTCTTCAAACACAAGGAGCAGCTGAAGGTTGATATTCTGAAGAAGAGAGCTCTGCTTGATAAAGAGTTGCAGCTACAAGTGCAGGTACAAGTGAACATGCATACTGCACGTGGGGGTAGGCTCTTATGACTTAGAATGCCTTAGCAACTGCATAGCAACATGCTAAAAAACAATCAACAGGTAGAGCATGGCACTAGCAAGTTCAACATCGTGGGTTCTTTTTTTGCTCTTTTGGGGCCTCTGTATGAATAAGTGAGTGTTTTTTTCCTATTTTGAGTGCGGACTCATTGTTTCCCTTTTGCATTTTGATTGAGTCTACGCACCTGGACAATTGGATATTTTTTTAAAACTTTCACTGGTGTTTGGCGCAGCATTGCTTGTTATATTTTCGATTACCAGGAAACATACAAACAAGAGGTAGGCGATATATCGGTTTTGCCGATTAATCTGTGCAGATAGTTGTTTTTTAGAACTATCGGTTATCTGTAAAAAATCAATGCCGATAGTTGCCGATATAAAATTTTTTTTCTATGATTCTACAGTTCTACATTCTTTCATCATTGTCAATACTCATTCGTATTTTTATCCCCACTTATTCAAAATTATTCACAGTATTCAAAATTGTTTCTGTTTATCATTGGGATTTTGGTTGCACAATAAACTTCATCTGTGATTTTATTCAGTTTGGATGTATTAGCCTATGTAGTATGTGCCCGGCATAGTAAGGAAAGACTAAGACATTTTTTTAACATTCTTTTAATCAGTTTTAAAAACTATCAGCCGATTAATCAGTTATTGGCCTTTTTAAAATATGAAATTTGAGAGAGGGGTGCCAGGAAAACCGGACAAACTGAGAGAAGAAACAGAAGAGACAGGAGTAGAGAGAATGTGTTTATGAAAATCATCTATCTTAGTGCTAAAGATATCAAGAAATTTGTTACAAAGTTGAGTTGAAACAGGCAAGTTGGTGGAACAGTTACATTTGAGCAATCTATTTAAAGTATGAAAAAGTTGTCTGGGATTGTTTTGATTGTTAACGATTATTTGGGAAAAATAATGAGATCTGGCAGATTCAATTGCTGCTTTATAATCACGCAAGTGGTCTTTCCAAGCCTGGATATATATGTTCAATGTAGGCCTGCAAACTAACGATTATTTTGACTATCGATTAATCTTCGATTATTTATTCGATTAATCGATTAATCGGATAAAACTGACATTTTATTTCCTGTATTTTATTAAAATATGATTTTTCAAAAAAACTGATATGATAAAGGGCTTAAGGATTTGGTTTGATTTACATTGCTGAATTCACAATTCTATACTCTCACAAAACTTTGAACAAAGCCTGAATCATGAAAAGTTGCGTTTGGATTTTTTATTATTATTATCATTATTATTATTAGAAACGGTTTCTTTACTTGTAAAACTTAACAAAAAATGCTCATCATTTAAGAGTAAAATGATCCATGGGGCATGGAGTGGGACAAAAAATCATAGATACATATGCTTGTACACATTTTAATATTATCATTTTTTTAAACAGTATTTTCACTGATTACATGTTTCTAAACTATTCTTAAAAAAAAAAAAAAAAAGTGTATGGCTTATCCAGTAAAATATTGTTTGCCATAGTATACATTTACTAGTGAAATCAGACATAACGTATGTGGCATTATCAGGAGGACTTTCAAATATCAGGACCCTTAGCATTATTATACATTATATTCAGCATTATATACAGTTTAATGTAGTACAATCATCTGTAAACCCTGTGCAAATTCACTCTCGCGCTGAAAAGACTCATCCCGGTGCTCACTGTATTACATGCGCTTACATGAGCATGAGAAAACACTTTAAAAACCGGCACACCTTGACTGCTGAGACTTCAGTCTGATATCCATGAAAACTGCACAAGTGATTACATTGAAACAGAAATCGTGATATGATGTTGCACGAGTTTAATCAAAATGATTGCGCTCCCTTTCTCCAGTGCGATCGGTTTGATTGACGTGGTTGCGCACGCTTGCTTGCTCATTAAAGTTTAATGGAGACTCACTTGTGGTAAGAACAAACAGTTTTGCGAAATACGCGGCTGATTTTGAACTCATATTTACATTATAAAACATAGAAAGTAGCAGTAAAATGTAAGTAATGCGCTGGAGAGAAACAACTCTCGTGCATCACACAGCACAAGCACTCTGTAAAGCACCTGATGCAGCAGCCGCTCCACATTAATCTGTGTGATTATTATGATCTTCTTTGAAGTGTTTATAAAGTGCTCTCGTGCGCTGGATAACTTGGGTCCTATTTTTTCCACTTCAACTTGTCTCCGCTTGTTTTCAAATGAGTTATCATGCAACGCATTTTTCACTTGTCTGTGAAGTGACGTCACTGACGGGACTTCTCCGTGCTTACTGCAAATATCTAACTAATCGATAATGAAATTTATTGTCGATGATTTCCATTATCGATTTTATCGATTAGTTGTTCCAGCCCTAGTTCAATCCAGAAAGATGCCACCTTCGCTTCATTTTAAGACAAGCTGCCTTCATTGAGCACAGGTTGTCTTTATACCAGGGAGAGGATCGGCGCCCAAATGCGCCAGCATTCCCTATCAACCGGAAGAATGTAGAGAATGCTCCCTTGAATGCACTGTTGCTTTGAATAAAAGCTTCAACTAGATGCATAAATGAAATATAAATGTAGTAATTAGTAAAAATGACTCCTTTAGATGTCTGAGAGCTGGGGTGTGCATTGAGATACACGTGGTCATGTCTCTGTTTTGGTTCAAAGATTTAATGCATTGCATACTCTTGTTTTCTGTTGCTGTTTCAGGAGGAGTTGAGGAGAGATCTCATTAAACTGAGGAGAGAGAAGGAGAAAGCTCAGGCTGCGGCCGCGCAAGCAGCAGCAGCAGCGGCGGCAGCGGCAGCTGCTAGTGCCCACACACATGCCACTCTCTCCACATACACACCGACGGTCACGTCCCCCTCCTCCACACACAAACGCAAGCGGGAGGAGGAGAGAGAATCTGCCAAGTCAAAGAGGAAAAAGATGATATCCACTACCTCAAAGGACAGCAAGAGGGACATCAAGCTATACTGCATCTGCAAAACACCCTACGATGAGTCCAAGTATGGGACCTTTGCATATCTGCAGTTGTACATTTTTATTTTTAAGTTCAAGGACAATAGAGCGCAACAGTGCCTGACCACTTTTTCAGCTGTCTTGGTTCCAGAAGTATTTTTCCCATTCATTTCTTCCATAGGGATTTCATAAAATCCTTCACAAAAAAACTGTACGCGCGCTCTCAAATAAACTACGCTGCTCTATGAAATCTCCCTGCTCTCCCTCAGAGAGGGTGTGTGGGTGCTCAAAACATTTGTGAATCTATAATAATGCCACACAGCTCTGCCTCTGTTCATTCATATTCTGCCTCTGCAGGCGTGTTATATCAAGGGAGAAACGAGTCCGGAGTTTGAGTAATCAACTCGCCATTTTGACGGAAATGTATTATTTATTTTTTATTTTAGAAAATAGAGCATAATACATGGTAACTGTCCAAGACTTTGAAAACCCCTGGTCTATGGGAAAAAATGAATGGTAGTTTTGCTTCCAGAAGCAGACTGTTGTGCTTTATTTCCACTAGAAGTTCATACTTTTGGCACAGAAATCATGCCTTAAGAGATTTTAAAAGTAAATAATTCAGCTTTATGGGCTTCCTCACAAAAACTACAAAGTATCATAATGATCTCTTCAAAAAAAAAAAAAATGCCAAATGGGTAATTAAGAAAATTAAGGCTGAACTTTGAAATCAGATTTGGCATGAACACTTATACTATTCTGGGTATTTTGAACTTGTGTGTTAAGTTACTTGGTGTGAATTGAAAAAAATAAACAACTAATACAAAATAAAAAATACTTTAAAGATAATTCTTTTTTCCCTTAAAGATACAGATAATAATACGTAACGTATAATTGGGTTCCCACAGATAAGGAAAACATGAAAATATCCGGGAATTTTTTTAAATTGTGTTTTCCAGGGCAAGAAAAGTCATAGAAATTAATTTTAAAAAAGTCGTGGAAATATTGTTCTATCGTGAGTATGCATTTTTATTTTTATTTTTTATAGATATGCTCTGCTTTTAAAATATTTATTCAGTAATTACCTGTCATTTACTTTCTCATGCCATCCCAGATATGTATAACCTTTTTTATTCTGCAGAACACAAATAAAGTTTTAGAAGAATATCTCAGCTCTGTAGGTCCATACAATGCAAGTGAATGGTGGCCAGAACTTTGAAGCTCCAAAAATCACATAAAGGCAACATAAAAGTAATCCATGAGACTCCAGTGGTTAAATCCATATCTTCAGAAGTGATATGATAGGTGTGGTTGAGAAACGTATAAATATTTGTCTTTTTTTATTATAAACTCCCCCGCCCAATAGGTGGGGATATGCACGAAGAATGTGAATCGCCTAAAACAAAAGAATGTGAAAGTGAGATTTATAGCAAAAAGGGCTTAAATATTGATATGTTTCTCATCCACACTTTTCATATCTTTTCTGAAGATATGGATTTAACCACTGGAGTATGTATTACTTTTATGTGCTTTTTTGAGCTTCAAAGTTTTGTTCACCATTCACTTGCATTGTATGGACCTACAGAGCTGAAATATTCTTCTAAAAATCTTTGTGTTCAGCAGAAAAAAGAAAGTCATACATATCTGGAAGAGTATCAGTAAGAGTGAGTAAATGATGATGAGAGAATTTTCATTTTTGGGTGAACTGTCCCTTTAATCAAATATACATATATTCTGTTCCACTTTTGCTGCAGGTTCTACATTGGTTGTGACCTGTGCTCCAACTGGTATCATGGAGAATGTGTGGGCATCACAGAGAAAGAGGCCAAGAAGATGGATGACTACATCTGTTCAGAATGTAAACGAGCACAGGAGGGCAACACAGAGGAACTCTACTGCATCTGCAGAACTCCATACGACGAGTCACAGTAAGCTGGCCCATTCAACATTTCACTGTGGGGTTTAATAAGCATTTTCAGCTGCTTCAAAAAATGTATTTTAAAGCATATTTTCTCATATAATTGTGCCTAACTTTGTTTTTAGGTTCTACATTGGTTGTGACCGCTGTCAGAACTGGTATCATGGTCGCTGCGTGGGCATCCTGCAGAGTGAAGCCACACACATCGATGAGTATGTGTGCCCGCAGTGCCAGTCTACAGAGGACGCCATGACTGTCCTGACACCGCTCACTGATAAAGACTACGAGGGGTTAAAGAGAATACTGCGCTCCTTACAGGTTCGTATGGAAACATGCATTCATCAGCATTACACTTATTACCATTTCTCAGTTCTTGGTCTTTCTTTAAACAAATAAAACTTAAAAAGCTAGAGCTAATCATAAAACGCTATATGCTCCGTTTTCAAAGACTAAATGTACATTTCAAATCTGATTTCTGTTGATTTGTCAGATATACAGGTGCATCTCAATAAATTAGAATGTCGTGGAAAAGTTCATTTATTTCAGTAATTCAACTCAAATTGTGAAACTCGTGTATTAAATAAATTCAATGCACACAGACTGAAGTAGTTTAAGTCTTTGGTTCTTTTAATTGTGATGATTTTGGCTCACATTTAACAAAAACCCACCAATTCGCTATCTCAACAAATTAGAATATGGTGACATGCCAATCAGCTAATCAACTCAAAACACCTGCAAAGGTTTCCTGAGCCTTCAAAATGGTCTCTCAGTTTGGTTCACTAGGCTACACAATCATGGGGAAGACTGCTGATCTGACAGTTGTCCAGAAGACAATCATTGACACCCTTCACAAGGAGGGTAAGCCACAAATATTCATTGCCAAAGAAGCTGGCTGTTCACAGAGTGCTGTATCCAAGCATGTTAACAGAAAGTTGAGTGGAAGGAAAAAGTGTGGAAGAAAAAGATGCACAACCAACCAAGAGAACCGCAGCCTTATGATTGTCAAGCAAAATCGATTCAAGAATTTGGGTGAACTTCACAAGGAATGGACTGAGGCTGGGGTCAAGGCATCAAGAGCCACCACACACAGACATGTCAAGGAATTTGGCTACAGTTGTCGTATTCCTCTTGTCAAGCCACTCCTGAACCACAGACAACGTCAGAGGCGTCTTACCTGGGCTAAGGAGAAGAAGAACTGGACTGTTGCCCAGTGTTCCAAAGTCCTCTTTTCAGATGAGAGCAAGTTTTGTATTTCATTTGGAAACCAAGGTCCTAGAGTCTGGAGGAAGGGTGGAGAAGCTCATAACCCAAGTTGCTTGAAGTCCAGTGTTAAGTTTCCACAGTCTGTGATGATTTGGGGTGCAATGTCATCTGCTGGTGTTGGTCCATTGTGTTTTTTGAAAACCAAAGTCACTGCACCCGTTTACCAAGAAATTTTGGAGCACTTCATGCTTCCTTTTGCTGACCAGCTTTTTAAAGATGCTGATTTCATTTTCCAGCAGGATTTGGCACCTGCCCACACTGCCAAAAGCACCAAAAGTTGGTTAAATGACCATGGTGTTGGTGTGCTTGACTGGCCAGCAAACTCACCAGACCTGAACCCCATAGAGAATCTATGGGGTATTGTCAAGAGGAAAATGAGAAACAAGACACCAAAAAATGCAGATGAGCTGAAGGCCACTGTCAAAGAAACCTGGGCTTCCATACCACCTCAGCAGTGCCACAAACTGATCACCTCCATGCCACGCCGAATTGAGGCAGTAATTAAAGCAAAAGGAGCCCCTACCAAGTATTGAGTACATATACAGTAAATGAACATACTTTCCAGAAGGCCAACAATTCACTAAAAATGTTTTTTTTATTGGTCTTATGATGTATTCTAATTTTTTGAGATAGTGAATTGGTGGGTTTTTGTTAAATGTGAGCCAAAATCATCACAATTAAAAGAACCAGAGACTTAAACTACTTCAGTCTGTGTGCACTGAATTTATTTAATACACGAGTTTCACAATTTGAGTTGAATTACTGAAATAAATGAACTTTTCCATGACATTCTAATTTATTGAGATGCACCTGTAGTTAGTTTGTGTATTTGGTACAGAACCAATCTAATATTACTTACAGAAAGTGTCTGTTTTTGTCATTTTTAGCCCTAGCTTCCACTATGACAATAATCAAAAATGGCTTTTAATAGAAGAGTTGTGTGAATGTTTTCTCTGTGTTAGTCCCATAAAATGGCGTGGCCATTCCTGGAACCAGTGGATCCGAATGATGCTCCAGATTATTATGGGATCATCAAGGAACCAATGGGTATGAGTGTCTTTTTCCACTTCAGTTCTTAAAGGGATAGTTCACCCAAAAATTAAAGTTCTCTAATTATTTACTCACCCTCATGTCATCCCAGATGTGCATGACTTTCTTTCTTCTGCTGAACTCAAATGAAGATTTTTAGAAGAATTTCCCAGCTTGTCCATAAAATGCAAGTGAATGGGTGCCAAAATTCACATAAGTCAGCATAAAAGTAATCATACTTCTCCAGTGGTTTAATCCATGTCTTTTGAAGTGATATAATAGGTGTGGGTTAGAAACAGACCAATATTTAAGTCCTTTTTTACTATAAATTCTCCTCCCTACTCAGTCAATGGACTCTATGCATGGAATGAAGCCTACGTATTTTCAGTCAAATCACAAGGGGGATAACAATCTTCCGGTGTAAGGCTTCCTCTGTGTGCAAAGTATTTACATCCAGCGATTGTGCAGTGATTTAAAAGTGAGAAATACAAGCGATTAAAGAGCACAAACTTTCACCTGAAGTCGACAACGTGGGACAGTTGCTCTGTTGCTCAGCTGAGGTTTTAAGGCGCCATAAATATTCATAAATAAAAGTAATGATACAATTACACAATTGTTATCACTTAAATATAAGGTTATTTGTTAAAATTAGTTAACATTAGTTAACATGAATTAACAATGATGATTTTACAGCATTTATTAATCTTAATGTTAATTTCAACATACTTAGATTTTAAAAATCAAAAGTTGTATGTTAACATTAGTTAGTGCACTATGAACTAACAATGAACAATTTAATTTATTTTAACTAATAATGACAAAGATTAATAAATACTGTAAAAATATATTGTTAATTGTTTGATCATGATACCTAATACATTAATGCATGTTAACGAATTGAACGTTATTGTAAAGTGTTAACACACAATGTAATCTATATTTAGGCTATTGTGTAAAATTACTGTGTCAATTAACAAAGTTTACTGAAAGTGAAAATTATATTATACTGCATAAATACAGTACAGTAAACTAATATTGACCACTATTAGACAAATTGTATGGTTAAAGTAACAGTCACTATGTTAAGAAATACATTACCATGCACTCCATCATTTGCTGTGAAGATGGAGTAGCATCAATTATCATATTATATTAACTTATCACAGAGAGCGATACTTTATCTAGCAAAATATATCAAAACAATTACACGTGTAATACAGTCGGAAACAGGGACCTTGCTAAGCCTGTGCTGGTCAGATGTGGCTTGTGAATATTCACCCTCATTGTGGTTGAAATATCTTAAACTAAACCTTGTTACACCACTTCTTGTTTTTAGTAGATGGAGCAATAGCTCCGTGTCTCAGTGTGCGATAGATATTGACCAATGTCATCCGCAGAAACTTGTGTAAATAAATCATGTGATAAGTCATTTTCCCCCGAGTCGTCTCGACAGCATTTATTAGCATAGGAAGTCATAGGAAGAAATCGTTTCCGGTGCTGCCCCGGAAGTAAGTGTGCCCCAAAACCCACGCCCCCCCCCCAGGGCAAAACGTGCTTTGAGTCCATCTCCACTTTAACTTTTACATTATTCTTCCTACTTATCGCCCCCTTCTGAGCAGGGAGAAGAATTTCTAGCAAAAAAGGACTTTAATATTGATCTGTTTCTCAACCACACCTATCATATCACTTCTGAAGACATGGATTAAACCACTGGAGTCGTATGAATTACTTTTATGCTGCCTTTATGTGCTTCTTGGAGTGTCAAAATTTTGGCACCCATTCACTTGCATTGTATGGACCTACAGAGCTGAAATATTCTAAAAATCTGAATTTGAAAAATTCATACACATCTGGGATGGCATGAGGGTAAGTAATGAGGGAATTTTCATTCTTGGGTAAATTATCCCTTCAAACATATGATCAGTGGGCCTTTTTTTTTTTTTTACTTGTTTAGCATTCCCTTTTCCCCTTTTAAAATGTTAATAAGACAAATATTCTTTTTTTATATATTTAAAGTGGCTCCTTGGAGCTTTGCAGACAACATTTTGTCGAATTTTAGGTCATCAAAAAAGATGCTTAAGCTATCTTTTTATCTCCTGTTTACCTCTACAGACCTGTCTACGATGGAGGAAAGGATACAGAAACGCTTTTACAGCAAACTTACAGAGTTCGTAGCGGACATGACCAAAATCTTTGACAACTGCCGCTACTACAATCCCAGCGACTCACCTTTTTACCAGTGTGCGGAGTTCCTGGAATCCTTCTTTGTACAGAAACTCAAAGCTTTCAAAGCAAGCAGGTAACGTCTGCTTCCACACATACCATAAAGCAAACTTGGGATGCACCAATACCATTTTTTCTCTCCCGATCCGATTCCGATCCCTGACCTCTCAGTTATATAATATTGTTGCAATTTAATACATTTATTATTATTAATATTATTATTTATTATTAATAACAACAATAATAATAATAAAAACTAATTATTATTTTTTTATACAGTAATAATGTATTTCAGTTGTAATTTCTTAACTTTATAAGCCTGGGGCTTTTATTTTGACACTCCAGAAAGACGGTGACCTTAGAGTGTCTGTGTTTGGGCAAGTTTACAGTAGTTTAATATGCTTTTCATTCAAGATCTGGTGAATTGCGCCTCCACTTCCGATTTCACCGAACTGTCGAGCATCTACATCTGCGATGTAGTTCGTGTGGAGCGCTCGCATACTGCAAGCCACTCTGAGAGCTGAAAACAGCAGCACCTCATCAGCCAGCGTGCGCTCGTGCTATGTGTGTGTGACACAGCCGAGCACCACACATTAACTGAAGCGTGCTGCGCATGCAGACTAGATATTTCTTTTTTAAACGCAGCCTTTTGAGATTCAAAAAGCTATCGTATGTCTTCAAGAGACTCTAAATAAAAAGTCATATGGACTACTTTAATGGTGCTTTTATGGTTCTTTTATGCTATTTTTGGAGCTTGACAGTAACAACCATTATTAACACAGTATCGGATTTGGATCGGGCACGTTGGACCAATTCCTGATACGGTTAAAAAGGTCAGTTTCAGAGGAACGGTGCATCCTTAAAGCAAACGTAGGATTTTTTTACTCTTACCTGTGGCAACAGCAAAATGATAAAATACACTATTGTTCTTTTGCCTAGTAATACAGTTTATTAGCCTAAGTGTAGGCTTTTTACTGTTGCCAAGCAATGTAGCAACTTGCCGCATTAAAATAGAATTCAACTGATATACGGTCGCAGGTGTGCATATATTGGCTTTTTTACGATGGCTTTGAATGTGGCACATCCAATCAGAATCATTTTATTTTCTCTTTCACGTATGTCCACGTTGGCATTTGATCTGCTGGAAGGCCATGACAGAGTATTAGTTTAGCCTTACTAAATGTGTCACTCCTCTACTCGCATAGTAATTCAATTTTAGACTAGTTTTGATTTCATACTTTGCGTTGTCTTTTCCATGGATTTCCATCGCATTGCATTTGAGTTCCATACATCCAGTTTTGTTTTGTGCCTGCTTATCTTGTTCTGTAATCTCATTCACATTTTATGTCTGCAATTCAAATCTAGTTGTCAACTAACCTCTTATTTCAGACTGGCGTTTCATCCTGCCGTATTATCTTTATTTCAACTGCTGTGTTCTGATTACATAACCGTTTGTGTTTGTGCTCCATGCATGTCATTCATTCCCATTATCCTTTCTTGCAGATTGTGATGTCATAGTGGCTGAAGGGGCGGAGACTTTTTTAGAAAATCATGGAACTTGCTGTTTTATAAATAGTGGAAACTGATGTATATTTAAATGAAATTTGTCACATGTTTGGAAAATAAAAAAATCAGTCAATAAAACTCCTGCGATGCCTTGATTTGACAATCTGACAGCGGCAGCCATGCACTAGGAACACACAGTAATAGAGGGAAATGCTTTCTGTGAATTCTCTTTCCTGGTTACGTGATGTTATTTATAATGTATACACTGATGCATGAACATTTATCATACAAAGGTTTTGTTGGATTGGCTGATTAAAGACATTTTACAAGATTTTGCTGTTCAGTTTTATTGTAATGTGCTTAACAACTGCTTGTTTCAATTGGTTGGTTGATCTTTCCAGGTTTTCATTGATAAAACTGGTGAACTTGCTGATTAATCGAGCATTGTTTTTGGAAAATGCATAGTGTGATTTTATAATTGTTTCAGTTTCAATTAGCTTGAAGAAAAAAGACATTTAATGCCTTTGTCAAGGAAAACAAATAGTTTAAAATCCTTTTATTAGGATTTCAATGTTAAAATAAAGGACCATGCTTCAAAAAAATAATAAAAATTGTATGTTTTATTTTTTTACTTTGTGATTCCTCCTTTGATAAATAGAGACTGGCATTTTTACAGGAACCAATTAAAATGACTGAAATGCATTCCCTTTGCAT
This sequence comes from Myxocyprinus asiaticus, assembly GCF_019703515.2. Taxonomy (NCBI): domain Eukaryota; kingdom Metazoa; phylum Chordata; class Actinopteri; order Cypriniformes; family Catostomidae; genus Myxocyprinus; species Myxocyprinus asiaticus. The sequence continues at coordinate 42,236,793 of NC_059356.1, read as the reverse complement.
TATGCCAGCATGGCTGCCATTCCTATGACCCGGGAGGCTATTTCTTTCTTTTTTTTTTTTTTTCGGTTTGAATTTTCTTTCCTTTTTTCCACTTGTCGTGTTATTTGCGAATGTTCAATAAAACCAAAGGGCTCTTAACGTCATGTTTTCTGTGTCCTGTAGGTCACATAACAACAAACTACAGTCATCAGCCTCATAGAATACAACCACATGCTGTTCTAATAAACGTTGAACATTTTAGTCAAGATGGAACTTTATCCCAGTCAACCAGCATCGCACAGCCACAGCGTTTGTTGAAATGTTGGACATAGAAACTGTGGCTTGGATCAAGAATGGACGGTTTACATTTTTGATTGTTAAACCAATGGGTTTTGAATGGGATCTCCTTGTCCTATGTTTCTTTATGGATTAAATGCCTATAAAAATGTTTTTGTGAGTTTTATAAACCCTCCAGAATCATGTTTTGCATTATCCAGGACAACAGGAGCCTACCATGGGTGCAACCATTGTTTTCCCCCTTGATACATATGATTCAGCATACTACTTACAAAGTGGAATGTTAACGCAGTCAGCTAATTGGTTTTTAAGCAACGGGGAGGAACGGTTACCTAAAGTAAGACAGAGTTGCTTTAAGAATGCATTAAAGACTGATTGAAACAGCTAAAATCGAGAAAGTATCCTGTTTGTATAACTTGTCTTTTTTTCTTTTTTGTATTACAACTGAAGAAATATTGATGTATATGAAACAAATAAATGGAGGGGACAGGATTCTCTCTTCTACATTGATTAATATGTCTCTGTATTCTCTTCATTGGAAAGTTCTTAGTAGCTCTGAGTTATTAACCCGGAGTAGGATTCTAAGCAAATTCAAATATTGAATTTGGATTTCTCACAAAAATAATATTTTGTCTAGATTATTGTGTAACGAAAAAGCACAATAAACCTCACAAATAATATTTTCCCATGTTTATAGTAATTGATTCACCAATTCATCACTTTATTTTATTTAAGTGCACTTTCCCAGTCTTAGTGCCGAATTTGTATGGCAATAACCATGTTTTGTTCAAATTTGAGTTTAATAATAGTTTCATCATTCCAGTCCTTCTATAAAGTCTGTATGTCAACAAAAATCTCTTTTGTGTGTACATCTGGATCATTTGTTTTAAGTCTACCAAACCAGCACTTCAAATCTGGTCTTAATTTAATAGTTCATCCAAAAATGAAAATTCTCTCATCAATTACTCACCCTCATGCCATCCCAGATGTGTATGACTTTATTCTTCCTCTGCAGAACTCAAACGAGGACTCAAACTAAGATTTTTAGAAGAATATTTCAGCTCTGTAAGTCCATATACTGCAAGTGAATGGTGGCCAGAACTTTGAAGCGCCAAAAAGAACATAAAGGCAGCATAAAAGTAATCCATAAGAGTCCAGTGGATAATATATTGTCTTTACAAGCAGTATGATACATGTGGGTGAGAAACAGGGCATTATTTAAGTCCTTTTTTACTATAAATTCTACTCCATGCCTAGTAGCTGGCGATATGCATGAAGAATGCAAAAAACATAAGAAGAATTTGGAAGTGAAAGTGTAGTTTTATAGTAAAAAAGAACTTAAAATTGATCTGTTACTTAACCACACATATTTATGTGCTTTTTGGAGCTTCAAAGTTCTGGTCACCATTCACTTGCATTGTATGGATCTACAGAGCTGAAATATTCTTCTAAATATCTTCGTGTTCTGCAGAAGAAAGAAAGTCATACACATCTGGGATGGAATGAGGGTGAGTAAATGATGAGAGAATTTTCATTTTGGGGTGAACTGTCCCTTTAGCTGACGAGGAACCTCTGGGAATGCTGCACATTCTTCATAAACAATTGACAAGTTGTGTTTCATTTATATATATATATATATATATATATATATATATATATATATATATAAAATCACTTTCCGATA